>NW_024879500.1:0-2500 GCF_009819885.2 Catharus ustulatus
TAATGTCCTGCTCTTCCATTGGGACATATAAACACAAT
The DNA here is from genome assembly GCF_009819885.2 of Catharus ustulatus. Lineage (NCBI taxonomy): Eukaryota > Metazoa > Chordata > Aves > Passeriformes > Turdidae > Catharus > Catharus ustulatus. The sequence continues at coordinate 39 of NW_024879500.1, forward strand.
TTTTGTCTCGATGTTAGGGCATGAAAGTAAATTTGGGGTGAATGAAATCTACAGGGTTCTTAAACATGCGTTATGCTTTCTTAAGGGTGAAGGTTTAAGGGTGGAGAATTAAAGCAAGAATGCGTGGAGGTGCTGCTGTTGTGTGCTTTTATATAGTTTCATTTGCTTTTCATGTATTGGAGGAAGTGTGTGTCAGTGTTGGAGGACAGCTCCAGTCCCTGCACTTGCCCCATCTCCTGCTTTGTTGAGCCCCCAAGGCTCAGACAGGGACAAACCATCCCTTGTGTATTGGAACAGGCTCATGTGGCACCAGCAGTGACTGCAGCACACAGAGGGTCTCCAGTTGGCTCTTCCTCCCCTGGGCCTGCCTGATGTCAGTGCAACTTTCCCCAGTCACTTGTCCCTCACAGGGAAGTTGTGTAATTTGGATGCTACTTAGACAACAAAAAATTTCCTGAGTCCTGACCTAGATAAATCAAATAATATCCTAATTGGATATACTTAATTGGTGTTTGGAGGCATTTTTAGACAGGGTTTTCTATTTCCACTGGGAATATTTTCATTTTTCTGTTTATAAATTATACCACAAATTTGTTTATTAACAATTCTTGGCATTTCTTTCATCTTCGTGTGAATTTCTGCTTGAGAGCAAGGAAAGTATATCTTTGTTCTCAGGAAAGAAAAGTTACTTTGAGTTTTACTTTGAAGCATCCAATGATATAACTGAAATGTCATGAATAATTTAAGCAAACATCGATGCAAATGTTACTAGAAATAATCAGGGAACTTTAGAGGTTGTAAATAAAACCGATTTAAAGATGAAAATGGATGCAACTTGCAATTCTAATTTTGTACACATGCAAAAGTAGGACAAAATAGTATATTGGAACATATGGGAATGGAACAAACAGCACCGACGCTACATGAGTGATTCATTTTTTAGTAAAAGAACTTAAATAGCTTACTCTGGCTTGCATATATACAGCAAGAACACTGAATTTAAAAGCAATTTCATTTTCTTCATGACATTTTGAAAAAGATGCATCGTGGAATCACCAAATGATTTGGGATGGAAGAGACTTGAGCACTGCCAGGGATGGGGCATCCACAGCTTCTCCAGGCAACCTGTCCCAGTGCCCCACCACCCTCACAGGGAAGAATTTCTTCTTAATATCCAACCTAAGCCTACTCTCTTCCAGTTTGGATTTTGTAGCACATATCTTGCCAATAACCTGTATGTAAATAGTTGTGCCATTTACATCTCTGTATGTTCCAACATTCTGAACTGCCTGACCTAAATGACCTTGTGGCACTTGTTTTATAATATTGTCGTGTTTCTGGTAGTTTAATCAAGGAAATTGCAGGGGAATTACGTGGGTGAGGGTGTCATTCACCAACCATGACGTCTTGTTTTCTGGTATCTGCAAGTCTTACTTTCTTGGTCTGGGGATTTTTGATTTGTTTGGTTTTTATTTCTCTTGGTATTTGAATACTACAGTCCACTTACTAAGCATGCTTTATGCTTTGAGACACACACTGTATGTGGTAGACAACCACAAAACTATTTCTCCTCCATGTTTCCATGTGCCTCACATGCTTCTTCCCTCCCCCAAGTGATGGTTCTGTGTGTCTGTGGCCTTCAGAGGGCTGTGCTGGGCAGCAAGGCACGAGTTTACAGGGGCTGCATCTTCTCAGTACTGCCACAGCCACAAGCACAAGCTGGGAATCCATACACACAGCAATCCTTTCATGATTTGCCCAAAGAGTATCTGAACTGTGATGCTGGACTCCATAGGGTATCCACAGTCCTCTGGATTGTGCTGAATTTGAAGCAGATACAAAGATCCTTCCTTCTTGAACAGAATATTTCAGACTGGCTAAAGGGTATTTCTCTCAAATATTTTTGTGGAGTGTAAATAAACTACAGTGAGACTAAGGCAGTGTTTCAATCAATAGAGCTCACTACCAGTCACTGTATCAGTACTGGTAAAGCAAAGAGGTAGAGGAAAAAAAGAGTTTGCATAGATAGTTTGTTTAATAAACAGTAAAGAATATGTTCATTAACTCTTTTTTGGATACTTTTAAAACATTATGGTGATGATAGTGCAAAGCTATCTGATTCAGATATGATTGTGTTCCTACAGTTTATTTCTCAAGGAAAAATGTCAGAGGAGATCATAAAAAAATACTTGAAAGATTTAATTAAAATCTGCTCTCTCACATTTAATACTGCCTAATACTTTTAATTAATCTGAATATTCCTAATTGCTTCTGTAATTTTTGCCATGTGTAAATAGCTAATTAAAGTATTAACCACCATCAAAGATAGTCTAAAATTAAATATATAAATACTCTGTTGCTGATTAAGAGGATTACATGAAAAAATAGTCAACTTTCAGGTATGAATGTTTTCTGACTGCAAATAAAGGCAGATTAGCTGTAGTAAAAAGGGAAGCAGATGA
>NW_024879500.1:2600-24039 GCF_009819885.2 Catharus ustulatus
TTGGACCGTATGTAATTAAAATTGTTTAATTTGGCATAGCTTTACAAACAAGACAAATTGTCAATAATTCTTTTAGAAATGAATAATAAGAGACATAACTAGTGTTGTGGGAACAGGATTGGGAATTTTGAATAGCAGTGATTCAGAAATAGCTCTTAGTTGTGTCCAGGCTCAATTGTGGATGCAATCAGTTGCTGCCTCAATTATAAGAGAAGGCAAGGAAAGCACTTTTCCTACTGAAATTTAGAGAATAATCTGGGATAGTGCCACTAACTTTGAAAGAGAATTCCAATCCTGGTGGAACCTGCTAAATTTTACCTACGACCCCAGCACAAACACAGCCACAGCCTTTGTACTGGACAATATCACAATGCTTCAGTGCATTCAATATTCCCTATCATTGCATTAGGGCTGAATCATGACAGAGCTGTTCTCTATCCTTTGAGCATAGAGAATGGGCCCGTCAAATTGGTGGGAAGTAGCAAACTGTTATTTAGAAACTTGCATTGTCCGGGAACAACGAGAGTTTATCTGTTAAAGTAATGCAATCAGAGCTCAAGATATTTGCTTAGACACAGAACAGAATGATTGTAACTTTGAAAATCATCCAAACAAAATTCCTGAAACAGTACTGCTATAGATATATATATAGGCAATAGATGTGCACACTTAAAAACTGCTTGTAACAGTGTTGGTTTTTTTATGTTTTGTTTTTTGTTTTAGTAGTGAGTACAGAAAATTATTCAAATCTTTGTGTCTGTAACTTCACTAAAATTGCAAGATGTGATTTTTTGCTTTTGTAGAACCTGTTATTGATTAAAATTGCTTATTTTTTGTTTGTGCTGCATTTTAGAATATTAATTAAAATTCTTTTTTTATTGTCTTAAATTTTGAATGTTGATTTAAAATTGCTTAGTTTAGTCGTATTATATTTTGAATATTGATTAAAATTGATTATTTTAGTTGCATTGTATTTTTATTGAAATTGATCATTTTCTCTGTAATCAGAAATTAATTGTTTCTATGTAATGAAAAACAATTGAATAATTGAAAATTGATTATTTGTTTGTTTTCTTTTCCTCTTTTTCTTTCCCTTATCTTTTTCCTACTCTTCTATCCTGTCCATTTTCCTGTCTCTGTTTTTCTGGGATGTGCTACCAACTCAGACGAGTCCTGAAGACGTCGGAACAACACCACGAAGAAGCGCTCCTGACAATGATCGTGAGTCACGGGGTGGTGTAAGGGTCGGTCTGAAGATTGCCTGATTCTGCCTCACAATCATCGTCAGAGACTGAGACCCTGAGACCCTTGAGACCCCTGGACCCCACCTCTCACTCTGGGCAGGAGTTCTGGTCTGGCCAAGGTGGATGCTTGCCAAGGGACTGTGTAGAGGTGTGTGTGCTGTACTGTCACGGTACAATGGACTCGGGCAGGTACGGGGCTACAACAGCCGTACTTTCTGCACCTGATTCTTGAAGCCATGGTCCTCTGAACACAATAGTCCATAAATCTCCCCACCTTTTGGCCAGCGGCCACTCGCCTTGGAAAATGACTATAAAATTATTACTCTCCAAAGAGACTTTGAGACTTCTTTCTCCCCATGGATGGAAGGACATCGCTGGATGATCTGAGGACATCCCATCTGTTGGTAAGCTATTCCCCCTATTCTCTGTCTCTGTCTCTGTCTCTGTCTCTGTCTCCTCTCTCTACTTTGTCATCTTTATCTCTCTCCCTCTCCCCATTATCCCAAAACTGAAGTTGTTGTCCCTCAATAAACTGCTTTGCTGCTTGCTGCTGAACAAAACTTTTGGTCTCTTGCTGTTGTCTTTTGCACCCTGTGGTCGAACGAACCATCACGACCCCTGCTCAGGTTGTGCGGACCGAGACAATGGGATGGGATGGGATGGGATGGGATGGGATGGGATGGGATGGGATGGGATGGGATGGGATGGGATGGGATGGGATGGGATGGGATGGGATGGGATGGGATGGGATGGGATGGGATGGGATGGGATGGGGCCAAGCTGGCTGTGAGCACCAGCCCTGCGGCCCAGCTCTGCCACTCACCGTCCTGCAGCAGCTGCAACTGCTCCGGCTCTTGCGGCTGCTGTGCTGGGGCAGCTGCAGGGCCTTTCTTCTTTTTCCCCCGAAGCATCTTGAGCAGGCTGAGCACTCTGCCCGCCATCCCACTGTCTGACCTCGAGGGCACCTTTGAGACAGATGCCTCGGAAAAGCTCAGAGTGGCGCAGTCTGGCCGCGAGGCAGCCGCAGGAGTAACGCCTCGGAACAGCTCCGGGTCAGGCACGAACGAGCTGGCTGTGTGGGGGCTCCTCACAGCACCGCTCTCTGCGTCCTGTCCCGTCACGTGCACCGAGCACTCTGGGGTGGCCGCGTCACCACCAGCACCTGTGTGACCGCGTGTCACAAAGGGCCCTTGGACACCCTGTGCCACTCCGTTCCACGGTGACCGTGCTGCACCGTGTCACAAAGGGCCCTTGGACACGCTGCCACGTGCCCTGGGGCTGCCCCCAGCCCACCCAAAGTGCCCCAGTGTCTCAGACAGCCCGGGACACACCCAGACCGGCCAAGTGCTCAGGGAAGGACTCTCCACGGTGCCTGGCCCGCACAGCCCAGCTCGCTGCTGGCCCTGGAGCAGAGCAGCTTCCAGCCAGCAAGAGGCAAACGCAGCTTGACAAGAGGTAAAAACACCAGACAGGGAAGATGGCATTAGTGTGTGCAGTGAAGGCCTTTGAATTCCCAGCTCTCTGAGAGAGCTCTGGGGCTCTCAGCTGGGCAGAGATGGTCCAGCTCACACCTGTGCTCAAACAGGGGGAACACACCCTGCTGCAGGTGCTTGGGTTGGTCTCCGCAGGCCCAGGCAGATGCCAAAGCTGCTCTTCACAGCCTTCTCCCTTCCCACGCCCCTCTGCCGAGTGCAAGGAGCCTCAAGGAGGCCCTGGAAGGAGCGCAGGGAGCTGAAAGGGAGACAGCTGCACCTACCCCACTGGGGGCTCCTGGGGAAGCACTGTCCTGGAGAAGCAAGCCTCTCCTCCAAAGGCATGTCCCAAAATTTGTACATTCCTAGGGAACACCAACACACACTTAGGAAACCCTGGCAAGGCTGAATTACTTCTGGTTCTTGCAGCACAGGCACTCCAGCTCGAGCTCATCTTCCTTCCCCTGAGTGTGTTTCCACGTGTGGCTTCAGGCACGCAGCCCCGGGCCCCCTACAAACACGAGCTGCCTGCTGCCTCTTCACGGGCCTCAACTCCCGCCTGCGGTCTCGGCAGCCAAACCAGGCTGTTGCCAGCCAGAGAGCAGAGCCCTGTTCCCACAGGAGGCTCTCCTGAGCACCTTCAAGCACTCTCCTCTGTGCACACAGCACTTCTCATGCCCGCCCAGAACGCTCTGGGGACAGCAGAGCACAAGCTGGCCAGCTCTGGGCTCAGCAGGCCCCAAACACAGGCAGGCAGCAGGGAGACGCAGCGGCTGATTTGCAGCCATGCCCAAGAGAGATGGGAAGAATCTGATGTTGCAGTGTTTCTTGTTAATGGTGTGTTCTGTTATTGCCCAAGCTAATGGTTTAGCTCCCACCCACCTTGTCAATCTATCCTGAATTCCCTGTCAATCCTGCTTTGTGCCAACCCCCTACTTGGAATTCCCTTTTGGAAATCCCTAAAATTCAAGGTCTCATTAGTTCATGTGACCCAGTTTCCCCCCTACCTCTCTCATTGGATAATGCCTTTGTGAACCTGCCCCTTTACCCCTTCCCAGAATTTCTCCAATTTGCTAAGAATTTGTACCTTCCCCTTGAACCTCCTCCATATTTAAGTTGTTGCATCTTCGCCATTTTTGTCTTTTGCCTCGAGGATTCCCCAAAGTAATAAATCCTTTTAATCCTATGCAAAAGACCTTCCCCTCCTCCTTGCCCCTTCAAATGCAATCTGACAGCCAAAAGGCCATGGAGCCACAGCTCAGCCACATCTAAGGCCTCCTGTTCCCGGAGTGTGACCCACTCTGGGCACGGGGCCGTAGTGCCAAAGTGAGTTCAGCTCTGGCCATTGTGACAGTGCCCTGCCTCTGGTCTCACTTGGGTTTCTGACTGGCTCTGAGGCAGGGGCTGCCATTCCTCGCTTGTGGGGAGACCAGAACCCCCAGAACCTCACCCAGCGTGCAGGCACTGCCTGACAGCGCTCCGTCCACTGCCATGGTCGCGCCTCTGAGTCTCAGCCACTGCTGCTGCTGCTGCTGCTGCTTCATTTGCTTTTAGGCACACCCAGAGCTCACTGGTAGGCCACGATGGCCTCTGGTTCTGCCCTCTTCCCATCCCTGTGTGGGGATGGAGCATTGCTGTGCTTTCAGGAAGCTCTTTGTGAAGACTTCCAGCATTGCAAGCTCCTTTGCCCTCCGTGGATGCTTGCCAGGGAATCCCTCAAGGCTTTCTGCCAAATTCGGGGCTTCTAAACAGCTTGTGGTGGACTCACTTCCTTGGGTTCTGATGCCGCCCACCCACACTTTGAACTGGTCTGGACTGGAGCTCCCAGTGCTGCTTGGGGCCGCAGGGACCCCCCCACAGCACAGTGTGGCTGCTTTGGGGCTGGGGGCACCGCCCGGCACTGGGGATGGGGCGTGTCGGGGCAGCTGGGGCTGCACTGGTGGTACTGGTGGTGCTGGGAGCTCACCTGTCTGGGGGCCAGAGGGACTTGGGTGAACGTGTGTGCTCCCCCCAGGGACCCCCAGCCCGGTGTCACTCTGCCCCGAACGGCTGCTCCCAGTATTCCCAATAAAGCTTCCCAGTTTGATCCCAGTCTCATTTATTAGAGGCCAGTGGGGAAGGACTTGGAGGGACCCCACGGGGGGGCCGTGATGGGGGCGGTAGAATAGGCCCTGGCTTGGATTAGGAATGGGGACCCCCAGGAAAGGTCGTGTCCCCCCATTCTCACCCCGCTCTGGGGGGCCTTGGGAAGAAACTGAACCCCAACACGGCACCACCCCAACCCCAAAGGTGCCAGGACCGCCCAAAGCTGCCAGGGGAATTTAGGGAGGGGGTGCATGGGGGGCACCCAGGCAGGACAAAGAGCCCAGCACTGCCCCAGCCCGACCTGCCCTGGCTCCATCCCAGCTCCTCCAGTGGGATGTGACAGCATTGGGAAACAGGGGCGGCCAAGGGAGGGTGCTGGGCCCAGGGGAAGCAGGAGAAGGGATGGAGGAGGAGGAGAGCTGAGGAAGGAGTGGGAGAAGGGCCGGAGAGAGGCAGGACTAGAAAGGAGGAGGAGGAGTGGAAACTCTCTCAATGCAATTTGGGGGTCCCAGCCCCTCCCCCACTCTTTGGGGGTCCCAGCTCCTCTTTTCCCATGTTCTTCCACCCCTTCCCCACTGCCCCCAATCAACCACCCCTGTCCCCCATGCCTGGTTTTGATGCTTTCAGGCCCCTCCTGCTCACTCTGAGGGTCCCATCCCCCCTTTCCCTCTATTCAGGCACCTCATGGCAGCTTTTTCCTGGGAGGAGTCCCTGAGGTTTGGGATTTTTGGGCTGCAGTTTTGGAGGGGGACAGCTCTGTCTGGCTTTCCCCTCCCTGTTGTGGCCTCTCAGCTGCCCCTGACACCCTGGGGGTGCTGGGATTTCCCTCCTGGGGACAAGGACGTTCATTCCCTTCCAGGAGCCCAATGCCTGGCTGGGGCTCCAGGGCAGGGGGTCCTTGAGCAGCTGCCCCAGAACCTCCGCCAGGGTCTCCCAGCGCAGCCGGAGCCGCTCGGCCTGGGGTCCCCAAAGCCCTCAGCAAGCCCCAAGTCCCTGCCAGGAACCCTCAACTCCCTCAAACCCAGCATCCCCCACAGCCCCTGCAAGTTCCCCCCATGGCACTGGCCATGGCCGTGTCCCCACATGTCACTGGCCATGTCCCACCATGTCCTCACCCATGGCTGTGTCCCCACCATCTTTCCATCCCTGTCATTGTCCCCCACATCCCTATCCCTGTCCATTTGTCCCCATGTCACTCTCCGTGTCTGTGTCCCCCCATGTCCCCACCCATGTCTCAGTTCAGTGTCTTTATTTTTACCCCAGTGTTGGATTTTTTAAAGGGATGAAGAGAAATGAAAAGGCCAAAATCAAGGCCAACAGAAAAGCATTTCCATGTCTGTGTGAGCTGAGGATCCACGTGCTTGGGAGGGAGGGAAGAACCTTTTTTGGAGGGGTTTCCACCCCACTGTCTCCAAAATCTTGGTCTTTGCCCCAGTTCATCAGCATTTGGCTGTCGAAGACACCCTTGGGCAATAGGAAATCAAAATCCTGGAATCACTGAGGTTGGATGTAGTGGTTTTGGTTTATTAATTTGAATTCTTTTTTGTTGTGAGAGCAGATTAGGAAGAATACAAAAAAAAGAAGTTTAACTTTAAATGGCATACAGAGAAATTTTATTACTAGAAACTATAAGGAAAATAAAATTAAAATAAAACTTCAAACTACTTCTTTTTTTCTACACACTTTTTTCTTTTAATACTGAAAGAGTACAAAAACAACTCAGTTAGTTTACCATAATTAAAATAGTTTTTTGCTAATTTCCTTGAAAGAGGAGATTTTTTTTTTTCAATTATGGAAATTTCTTTACAAGAAACAGTTTTCTTGTGGTTTTGATGTTACAATGATTAGTCACCCAGGAAAATGGAAATCTGATTATTATGTAAAAACCCTTTTTTCAGACTAACAGCTTTTCTCATAACTTTTACTGAGGACTATATTAACTTCTGAGGCACACTTTAAGGATTATAACAGTTTAAACAAAAACTTAACTTATTTTGAGAACAGAGGGTTTGTTTCTCTTTTTGGAGGGGGGGACACCAGGGGTTTTTTATTATATAAATGTAAGGGATTACAGCAATTTTAACATTTGTTTAATATCAATGATTTTGTTTATATTTCCAGTTAAAACAGTCATATTAACTTCATAATATTTTATTTCTTTTAGAGGAAACAAGAGTATTTTCTTCACAGTTTCAAAAAACAGAAATTTTTGTTCATGACTTTTCTCCTTTCTTTATTTAGAATTTGATTTTTCTTTTTGTTTGATTTTGATGATGTTATATTGTTTCTGTGTGTATTACTATTTCATTTATGGTTTGGGGTTTTTTTATTATTATTTAGGAGACAGAATAAAGCATATGTAAACTTTCATTCTGGGCATTGAAAGAGTTAATACCTTGCCCGGGCAGCAGAGGGTTCTGTGATTTTTTCCAGGTGGGCGGTCGCAGTTATTTACCATAAAGAGCCTTTCAAGGCCCCGCTGGGGCTGGCTGAGGACTGCAGGGCTCAGTCCCAGAAGCGCTGATGAGTTTCTGCTCTCATGGCTGTTCTCCGGCGCCCGCTGCACTCAATTCCAGCCGCGGGCCGGGGGTTCTTCCTCCCCCCTGCCCAGCAGACAAGGCTGTGGGGGCCTTGCCAGAACGGGGCTCAGTTGTTTTTCCCCCAGGCCGCGGGGGCAGCGGGGCGGGCCCGGCCGTTCGGAGCCGCTCCGGGCCGGGCCAGGGCAGGGTTCTGCCGAGCCGCGGCCATGCCGGGGGGGCAGCGATGGCAGCAACGGGCCTGGCCTTTCCTTGCCCTGCACATCGGGGTCCCTGCTGGAAAACGGGGCCCGGCGGCTTCCTGAGCTCTGAGTCAGAGCCCGCCTGCCCCTGCCCGGCCCGGGCTGCTGTTCCTGTGGGAGAGGCCGGCAGGGAAAGAGAACTTGCCCGGGGCTTTGTGTCTGTACATGTGTGTTTCACAAAGAGGCAGAAACTTGCTTATTGCTGTAACAATGTGTGAATATTAACAATCCAACACTGATTGGTTCTGGTCAGATACAAGGGAGAATGCCCAGGTCCTGGCAGGTAAAAAATTTCAGGAAATCTTTACAAACCACCACATGGAAAAGACCTCCAAGGACCATTCAGTATTCCTAGGATGCCATCAGAAGACAAGACTGAATACAGAAGATTTTTCGGGGTTGAAAGTCAACAAATCCACTCTCCCCAAGGAATTCCCAATGTCAGTTTGTGTCCCAATGGATGTTCCTGCTCCTGCATTCATCCAGGTGTCCACAGGGAGACAGGATGATGCAGAGCCCCCCAGCCAGGTGTCTTCCCAACAAGGATCACCAGGACCACGGATCACCAGGGCTCTGCCCAACGGGGGTCACTGGGGATCATCCAACACCGATCCTCCCATGGGGGATGGAGCTGGAGCAGAGCACGAAGCTCTTCCCACACTCGGGGCACTCATCAGGGCTTCCCTCAGTGGTGCCTCCGTTGGTGTCTGGTCAAGTTTGAGCTCTGTGAGAAGCTCTTCCCACACTCAGGACACTCGTAGGGCCTCTCCCCGGTGTGGATGCGCTGGTGGTTTCTCAGGCTGGCGCTGTGCCCCAAAGCTCTTCCCACATTCCCAGCAGGTGTAGGGCCGTTCCCCTGTGTGGATCACCTGGTGCTGCATCAGATAGAAATAGTCCTGAAGCTCTTCCCACATTTCCCACACTCATAGGGCTTCTCCCCAGTGTGGGATCATCTGGTGCTCGGATCAGCCAGGAGCTGCAGCTGAAACCCTTCCCACATTCCAAGCACTTGTGGGGCTTCTCCCCTCCAGGAGGCTTCTCCACCAGCTCTGAGCTCTGCCTGGATCTCCGGCCGCCTTCCCGGCTCAGGGAGGGTCTTTCCTCCTCACAGCTCCCTGGGCTGGGTTTGCAGCTCCTCTTCCTGAGGGATCTCTGGGGCTTTTCCTCCTCCTGCATCCGTCAACGCCTTGGGAATGAAAAATCCTGGTTTGGGAGAAAAAAGAGAGAAGCCTATTGGGCTGGGTGTTCCTCCTTGCCCAAGTGAAACTCAGAAAGACATTGGGCATGTTGTATCTGTAAGAACCTCCAAAACACCAAGATTCAGCCCAAAAATCTGCCAAACATTACCACACAGATCAAAAACCACCTAAACACACAGATTTACCCAAACCCCCTCCAAAATAAAAGAATTCAGTTCCTACAAAAAACCAAAGCACAAAACATTTAGCCCTATAAAGCTCATAAAAACCACATTTCACTTCAGCAAAAATCACAGATCCCCCTCTCCAGTCCCCTGCTGCATGGGATGGGGACAACACTGGTGGGGAGTGGGGAGTGGATGCAGATACAGGGAGGGGTGGAACCTTGTGCTGCTTCCTATTTCTGCTCCTTCACCTCCTGTGTCCTTACTCTCGCTCACACTCCTCTTCCTTCTACTATTCCTGCTCCTCCTGCACAATCCCACCTTGTCCTCCCATGTGCATTGTTTGATCATTGTGTTCTTCAACTCTGCTTCTCCTTCCCTTCTCCTGCTGCCCCCAGGCCCAGCACCCACTGCCGGCTCCCTCTTCCCCCCAAACCCACAGCATCCCAGCCGAGGGGCAGGGATGGAGCTGGGGCAGCTCAGCCTGGGGCAGCGCTGGGCTCTCGGCCGCTCCCGCCCGCACTCGGTCCCCACTGCAGCCGCTCCCGCCACCACAGCGCGGGGGGGCCCGGCCTTGGCGCTGCCCCCATGGCTGCGTTCAAGGGACAGAGCTCCAGAGCCAGGACAGGAGAGATTGAGGAGACATTCCCTGGCCTCAGGGACAAAATGTGTTTATGGATGGGTCTGCAAGGGCAGGAGAGGAGAAAAGAGTACCAAGACACGCTATGATTAAGGAAAGGGAATCAGACCAAGACTTACACTCTGCCTAAGGAGTGCCAAGAAGATCCACTGGTGGCCAAGTGCCGTGGCCCATCCCAAGTGTCCCTGAGCACAGAAACAGCTGCCAGCACAGCTCAGCACGGGGGGACCCCTCACCCTGGGCTCAGGGGCTCTCAAGCCCCGCATATTTGGACTTCCTGGCTGCAGCACCAGCACGGGAGGCGCCGCTGAGCCTGCACTGAAGGCAACGCAGCAGCAGCCAGGGCTCCACATCGGGCCCAGCCCCTGGGCCTGCCCACACATCCTCTGCTGAAATCCTCTGCCTGGGCACCCTCCTTTGGCATCTCCAGCCACTGGGGCCAATCCTTGCTGCCACTGCTGGAGCTTTGCTGCTTTCTGTGCCTGCACTGGCACAGCTGTGGGGAACACAGCGGCACAATTCCACTCTGGCTCTCAGTTACACTCACACACTGGGCTGCCTGCGATTCCACTGCTGGAAAATATAAGAAGTTTAATTTTTACAAAATGTTATAACCCTACTCAGGCTCGGTTTGCCTTTGCCTTGGGGAAAGGAATTTTAAAGGTTTTTTTTAAGGGATGTTACACCACTCAACAGAGATGAGTTTACCATCTCAACAGACTGGAAATAGCCCACAAAGTTCACAACCAGCAACAGAACATCAGCGACCATCAGCAAACATCAAGCAACACCCACACCAGACACTGCCCCGGCAGAGTTGGAGAGACCTGGTCTGGAAAAGGCTGAGAGGGAAATCAGGAATGTGGAACTAATTAACATCAGAGAAGGAGAAATCCGTGTGCAATAGGAAACCAAATACTAAGAACTACACAACTTGGAAACAATCAACATTAAAGGAATGGATTTCAAAGGGTTCATACTGTGTAAATCTTAGGAAAAACCTGGTAAAACCCTTGAGTCATGGAATGATTTTCTCTGCACACCAGGGCTATGTGTGCATGAAATTATTTCTGTTGCTCACCCTGGATAGAATCAAGGAATGCCTTGACTCTCTATACATTATTGTTGGAGAATTTTTGTTTCTCCTGCAGTTTCAGTGACAATTCTATACCTATTCCTAATAATCTTACTTTAATATTGTCAGTTAGGTTTGGGCCAGGGGTGCAAGAATCAATTTCTTCTGCTAAGAGAAAAATTTAAAAAAAATATCTTGATTCCTTTGCACTGTTTTGTGCATGTGATTGAGTGGCTGTCAGAGATTGCAAAGTCTTGGTGTCAATTTCATGGTGTTCACATTTAGGTCGCAACAGTAAAACTGGAAGGCCTTTAAAGGTGACCCTTAAATGCATAAACAGTTAATAGTATACTAAAAAAAAAAAAACCAGCACCAAAACAGACCCTGACTTTTGTGGGGTCACATGTGAGTCATCCAATGGCTGCTCTGGAAGAGAAGCAGGGTTTCAGGACAGCCAGGAGAGGAGCTTTAGAAATGCAAATTAACACTGCTGGAGCAAAGTGTGGACAATGTACCAGGGTCTCCTTGCCTGAGGGAGCAATTGGGCTGATTCCCTCTGTCCCTCACCCCAAGCTCTGCCTGCTGGCACAGAGGGAATTTGCACAGCTAAAGGCAGAGCCCACAGTGAGGATATCTGACTGCAACAGAAACTGGTTAAGCTGCAAAGGGAAACAGCAAATGCAGAATGTTGTGAAAACTTCACTAAAAAAGTGACGGGGTGGAATCATCCCACTCCCCACTCCAACATGTGCTGTCACTGTCTAGGTCATACAGGGTGTACTAGAGCACTGGGGTGTTTGTCCTAGTCCAGAGAAATCACTTGGGAATCCAATCATTCGATGATTTAATTAGAGAAAAGTGATCACTTGATGCAGCCCTGGCTGGAGGGAGTGACCAAAAACGGGGAAAAGATGAACAGACACCAGAACAAATCCTACAACAACACCAAGGACCAGCCCTGGGAACCCAAACAAACACGTATCAGGAGAAAGAAAATCCACCCATAATTTGACTGGCATAATTAGGTTATAAACTAAATATTACTATTATTATTATTATTATCATTATTATTATTATTAACTAAAGAATATATAATCAGTGCTCGAAATAATAACCAACCAGAGAGATTCAGGTCCCGACCTTCCTGCCGACCAAAGCACTCCAAGGAAGAAGGAGACATTTCACCTTGGGATGGGATCAGATTATCCATGAGCAAAGGAGGAGTTTGTGGAAAATTAAATGAGTCAAATTGCTGTTTGTAAATATAGGACAACCAAAAAGTGGTGAAACAGATAACAAAGGAAATATGAAAACAGCTCATATTAGGGTCCAAATCTATAAAGCATGGGAGGTACTGGGACATATTTTTGTGGTTCCCTGGCAGACCATGGCTTAAACGAATGCTGTTCCTCCTCGGATGTGCTGCAGCAACTCTCATCTTTTTCCCATGCACAACACCTTGCTGAGTGCAGCTCATTCAGCAGGTGAGCAGGGGGATGCAGATGGCAGCCAGGCCTCCTGATCCAGAAACGGCTACAAAAGGACAGGGAGTGAGGTCACTGAGAATAATCCCAAAACCAAAGAGGACCCAGGAAGGAAAAACAGAGTCAATGAGTGAATCTGCTAGGAGATAGGGCCGAGAACTTGTACATGAGAAAGCAATGGAAGATATCTTCAGTTTCAGAAAATTAAATATTGCTAATTGACACGGACTGCTGCTCAGCCAGGATCCGGCTCCATTCCTGAATTTCGAGGTGAAACGCTCAACAGAGCCGAGAACATCGGATGCGATACAAAAGGAAGGGTGCATATTAACGAGGACATGCAGCAGGCGGATCGGGAATTCTGAACCTTCCAAGTACCTCAGCCAGTGGGGAAAGGGAGAGGGAGATGCAGCCGGCAAAATGAGGATAAAAAGGAGGCTGCGTTTTAGAGACCGCATGGCAAATGCCGCATGGCCTCTCCCTTTGTTCACGAATAAAGTCACTTTTCCAGGACTCCTCTGTCTCCTTTGGGCACACAAACCTCTGGCGACGGGAATTTTGCCGCCCAGCCCCGGGCCCAGGGCAGCCACCTCTGTGCTACCGCCAGGAACCGGGACGAGCCAGCGCTGCTCCGGCAGCGGCTCCTGCCGAGGCCCCAGCGGGAAGGAGAGCGCGGGCAGCCGCTCCCGCAGCGCCCTCAGCCCAGGGGGAACACGGGCCGGCCACGGCACAACGAAGCCGCCAGAGCCCCCTGCCGCCTCCTGGGCCCGCCCGCACCGAGCCCTGAGCCCCCGCAGAACCCAGCACAGCCCTCACCTGCGCTGGGGCCGCCTCCGAGCTCCGCCGCCCCCGCTCCCGGATGACTCCCAAACGACCCCAAAATGGCTCCTTTGCTACTTTCACGAGCGCCCTGGCGTCAGCCCTGGGGCAGGGCTTTTCTCTGCTCTGCCCAATCAGCGCGCGAGAACGAGGAGTGACGGCGGAATCAGCCAATGGCAGCGAGAGGCGGGCTCTGCACACGGCCCAGCCTCGGCCCGCGCTCTCAGGGCCCCCCGGGCTGGGCGAGGCCAAAGCCGGAGATGAGGAACAGCCCTGGAACGGGCCCGGCCCGAGCCGGGATTGGCCTCACAACACAAACAAAGTTCTCCGCAGCTCCCGGCACGCCTTTTCCAGCCCTGCGTGTTCGCTGGCTCCGGCTCAGCGAGAAGCCCTGGAGCCTCATTTCTGCTATCGCTAATTTGGAGTTTCAGTGCATGGCTTTGACTTTCCCCCCAAAAAGGAAAACTTCCCCAAATCCCTGTGGGTGATTGTGAGATGGGAGAGTTTTCTGGCAAAAAATCTAAAAATTCAGAGCAGGATAATGAGAAGTAAATGAAGACCCTTCAAACCAGCTTTCCCCCACCCCTCCCTCCTTCCAGCTGCACCTCCTACCCCGGCAGTGCAGGCTGGGAGAAGCAATGCTCACTTCTTTTAAACTTACAGAAGTTTATTAATCCTTAGTATAAAGATACAACAAATTACTGAGGAAGGAGAAAAATCAGTGCTGGGAGCACAGGACTAAACCCCCCCGTGCTCACCTACAGAATGGATGTTCTGCCTTTTATGCCCCCGGGCCCTCCCAAAGTCTTGTCGGTGAACTCCTTCTCTGCCGTCCATTGCTGGACACTTTCTCACAGCTTGACTGGAGCTCAGGTGTAGAAACAAGCCGACCCTACCCAAGTGCCCTGAGTACCTCAGCCATGTCTGACAACAATACAAGGGGGAGTGGAAAGAGAACTATGGGAGGATATATTACAATAATATTATTATGCATCCACAAAACTTACTTTAACATACACACACACTGTTCATCCTTTCATTTTGAGAACCAACCACTGGATTACTCATCTATAACAACGGGACTGTGCCAGCCTGTTGGGGGTTGGGGGGGGTTTAGAAATTTTTCCCATTATTATGTTAAGCTGGCCAGGGCGGCTCCACTTTAGCTGCTAAGTGCTCAAGACAAAGGGATGGCTGGGCTGGCTCGATGGCTCAGTTGCGGAGGGGGGTTTGAGGGGTGGGGAGGGTGGATGGTCGAGGGCTGCTTTGTCCTTCCGGGGGTGGGGGACACTCACTCTCGACGGCCCGAACGCATAGAAGGGAGGTTGCTTTTCTCCATGGTGGGACCAGGCCCCTTCAGTCCAACTGCTAAAGCTTCCTGCTTCTGAGAACAACGCTGAGAACTGGGACACCCACGGTGAGCAGAATGTTTTCCTCACCCTTCTCCCACCTGGGACGGCTGGTGCCGCCTCGCTCCCCTGCTCCTGCAGCAGCCGCGACTGAGAGGCTGCCCTGCCCTGCTCCATCGGGACTGTGCGGAGGAGGAGGGCATCTGTGACTGGAAAAAAGGGACTGGGACTGAGTTTCGTTCTGTTCTGTCACTGATTTTTTTCTTTTATTTTTTTCATAGCTGATGTTGTTTTTGTTTGTCTTGTAAATATATCAGTAAAGAACTGTTATTCCAAACCCATACCTTTTGCCTGAGAGTTCCTGAATTTCCAAATTAAAGTAAACTGGGAGGGAGGGAATTTTTCACTCTTAATTTTTTGAAAAAAACCTCTCACCTTTTTCTTTTTCGGGCAATACTTTTCCTTTAAACCAGGACAGATCTTGGTGCCCAAACGTGGGGCAGAGATTAAGGAATAACAGTTCTTCAGTTGCCTAAGATTGTCTTTTTGTGTGCTAGCAACATGTGGTCCAGTTTAATCTGGTTTGGACTGCACGTGTTCATACATGTATCTCTCCCATTTGCAAACCCTTACATGGGCCCTGTAACTAAGGCTACTGTGACTGTTATCCAACTTGCTTTATGGGTTGATAAGGTGAGGAATTCATGGATTTTTAACTTCCTTTGGACGGCGGGTACATGGATTCAGAGATACCACACACTAACTGCATGGTTTTGGGGTTACTTTAATAATGGCACCTACTGGGAGGGAATAACACTGGGGAAATTTTCTCCCAACCCTTCACCCAGGTTTTTGGGTCTACCCCACCAGTTTTTGAAGGGTTCAAATTTCCTCTGAATGCTAATGATATTATACAGTGGCTGGTGTTGCTGATAGGCTTGTCCTATTTAACATTTAGAGATAAGGGGGGATTGAGCTGGATAACAACTCTGATAACTACTCCAGGAAATAGGGATGGTGCTTCAGACATTGACCCTGCCCCAGAGACCAGGGATGCGGCCACAGAGCCTGACCCTGCCCCACAGCCCACCGCAGAAAGAAACCACCCGGAGTGGGTGGGGGTTCTAGTGAAGGAGATAGGCCAGATGATGAAGGAGTACCTCTCCCCAGCTGGTGAGAGGCCCTGCCATAGAGGGGGAGAATCCAGTGATGCTGTAGTGGAACCCATAGGTGTTACATCTGCCCAGGGTCCAGCTGAATTGCAAGAACACTCACAGCCAGCAGCAGTCGCCCCTGTAGAAACTAGGAAGTCTAAAATGAAAACAAGGCACCTAGACAAAGAGGACCAGAGAGGAGGGCCCTCACAACCAGCAGGGGAGCCAGAGGTTGAAATCATCACTGAGTCCCTGTCTTATGAAAATCTCCACAATCTGTGGAAAGATATTGCACGACGGGGCCGGGAGGCTTTGACAACTTGGTTACTTCGGGTCTGGGACCTCATGGGTACAGGTGTGCACTTGGATGGTACAGAGGCAAGGAATTTGGGATCCTTGTCCCAGGACTCAGGTGTGAACCAGATATTCGTAAGGGAGCCAGGCCCACTTCCCCTCTGGGAATGGCTTTTAATGAGTGTAAGAGAGAGGTTTGTCAACAGAGAGAGAATGCAGGAGCACCACCATAGAATGCACTGGAAGACCCTTGAGGAAGGAATTCAACAGCTGAGAGAGGTGGAAGTACTGGAGGTACTCTTTGAGAGGGGTGGACAGCATGACAATGACCCTGACAAGGTCACGTGCACAGGTCACATGCTGTGGAATCTGGCAAACCGAGGGCCATCTCAATACACCACCTTCATTGCAATGATTAATGCTGATGAGCACCGAGAAACAGTGAGCTCTGTTGCTAACGAGCTTAGGGATTTTCACAGTATGATGAATGGCGTAGTGCAGGCCCAGGTTTCTTCCGTGGTCAAGGAGGTGAGGGGGATGAGGGAGGAGATGAAGGAGGTGAGGGG
The DNA here is from genome assembly GCF_009819885.2 of Catharus ustulatus. Taxonomy (NCBI): domain Eukaryota; kingdom Metazoa; phylum Chordata; class Aves; order Passeriformes; family Turdidae; genus Catharus; species Catharus ustulatus. The sequence goes on from NW_024879500.1 coordinate 18,925, forward strand.
AATGAGAGGTGACATAAGTGAGATGAGGGAGGAGATCAGGAAGATCAAGGCAGCACCAGTGCAAGCCTCATACCCCAAGGTTACAGCCCCACGCCCCCCAGCTAGTGGAAGAGCGTGTTTCCATTGTTGGGGTGACGGGGGGATCACAGGAATTGTCTTTGCTGGAAGCTGAGGTGAGCCTGACAGGGGAGGGGTGGCAGAAACATCCAATTGTAACTGGCCCAGAGGCACCGCCCATTCTAGGCATAGACTTTCTCAGGAGTGGCTACTACAAAGACCCAAAGTGATACAGATGGGCTTTTGGAATAGCTGCTGTAGCGATAGAGGACATTAAGCAGTTGAACACCTTGCCTGGACTGTCAGAAAGCCCATCTGCAGTGGGACTCCTGAAGGTGGAAGAGCAACGAGTGCCAATTGCCACCTCAACAGTGCACCACCGGCAGTACCGGACGAATCGAGATGCCGTGATCCCCATCCACAAGATGATCTGTGAGCTGGAGAGCCAAGGGGTGGTCAGCAAAACCCACTCACCCTTCAACAGCCCCATCTGGCCTGTGTGCAAGTCTGATGGAGAATGGAGATTGACTGTGGACTATTGTGCGTTGAACGAAGTGACTCCACCGCTGAGCGCTGCCATGCCGGACATGCTGGAACTCCAGTACGAGCTGGAGTCCAAGGCAGCAAGGTGGTATGCCACCATTGACATTGCCAACGCATTTTTCTCCATTCCCCTGGCAGCAGAGTGCAGGCCTCAGTTTGCCTTTACATGGAGGGGCGTGCAGTACACGTGGAATTCGTCTGCTCCAGGGGTGGAAACACAGCCCCACCATCTGCCATGGACTGATCCAGGCTGCACTGGAGAAGGGTGAGGCTCCAGAACACCTGCAATACATAGATGACATCATTGTGTGGGGGAACACGGCAATGGAGGTATTTGAGAAAGGAGAAAAGATCATCCAGATTCTGCTGAGAGCCGGCTTTGCCATTAAAAAGAACAAAGTCAAAGGACCTGCCCGAGAGATCCAGTTCCTGGGAGTAAAGTGGCAAGATGGACGGCGCCAGATCCCCACTGAGGTCATCAATAAGATCACTGCGATGTCTCCACCAACCAACAAGAAGGAAATACAAGCTTTCCTAGGTGCCATAGGCTTTTGGAGAATGCACGTTCTCGAGTACAGTCACATTGTCAGCCCTCTCTACCTGGTCACCCGTAAGAAGAACGATTTCCACTGGGGTGCTGTGCAGCAGCAAGCCTTTGCCCAGATCAAGCAGGAGATTGCTCATGCAGTGGCCCTTGGCACAGTCAGGATGGGACCAGAGGTGAGGAATGTGCTTTATTCTGCAACCGGGAACCATGGCTTCTCTTGGAGTCTTTGGCAGAAGGTGCCTGGGGAAACTCAAGGCCGACCTCTGGGATTCTGGAGCCGGAGCTACAGAGGGTCTGAAACCAACTACACTCCCACAGAGAAGGAGATCTTGGCTGCCTATGAAGGAGTCCAAACTGCCTCAAACGTGATTGGCATGGAAGCACAACTCCTCCTGGCACCCCGACTACCAGTGCTGGGGTGGATGTTCAAAGGAAAGGTTCCCTCTACCCACCACGCCACCGACGTCACATGGAGCAAGTGGATTGCCCTCATCACGCAACGCACCTGCATCGGAAACCCAAATCGCCCTGGGATTTTGGAGATAATTACGAACTGGCCAGAAGGTGAAAATTTTGGTCTCGCTGATGACGAGGAGCAAGAACAAGTGAGCCGCGCTGAGGAAGCCCCACCATATAACCAACTGCCAGCAGATGAAACATGCTATGCTCTTTTCACCGACGGCTCCTGCCGCATCGTGGGGATGAACTGGAAGTGGAAAGCAGCCGTATGGAGCCCCACACGACAGGTTGCACAAGCTACCGAAGGAGAAGGTGGATCAAGTCAATTTGCTGAACTCAAAGCTGTTCAGCTGGCCCTGGACATTGCTGAAACGGAGAAGTGACCAAAGCTCTACCTTTATACTGACTCGTGGATGGTAACCAATGCTCTGTGGAGTTGGCTGGAAAGGTGGAAAAAGGCAAACTGGCAACGTAGGGGAAAACCAATCTGGGCTGCTGATGAGTGGAAAGACATTGCCACCTGGATAGAGAAGCTGCCTGTGAAAGTTCGTCATGTGGATGCCCATGTCCCCAAGAGTCGGGCTAATGAGGAGCACCAACACAACGAGCAGGTTGATCAGGCCTCAAAGATAGAGGCGTCAAAAATTGGATTGGCAACACAAGGGAGAATTGTTCCTGGCTCGATGGGCCCATGACGCCTCAGGTCATCAGGGCAGAGATGCCACATATAAGTGGGCATGAGACCGAGGGGTGGATCTAACCATGGACAGTATCTCTCAAGTTATCCATGACTGTGAGACGTGCGCTGCCATCAAACAGGCCAAGCAGGTGAAGCCCCTCTGGTATGGTGGGCGTTGGTCCAAATATAAGTACGGGGAGGCCTGGCAGATTGACTACATCACACTGCCTCAGACCCGCCAAGGCAAGCGCTACGTGCTGACCATGGTGGAAGCCACCACCGGATGGTTGGAGACCTACCCTGTGCCTCATGCCACTGCTCGGAACACCATCCTGGGCCTTGAGAAACAGGTCCTTTGGAGGCATGGCACCCCTGAGAGAATTGAGTCAGACAACGGGACTCATTTCAAGAACAGCCTCATAAACAGCTGGGCTAGGGAACACGGCATTGAGTGGGTGTACCACATCCCCTACCATGCACCAGCAGCTGGGAAGGTCGAACGGTGCAATGGCCTGCTTAAAACCACCTTGAAGGCACTTGGTGGGGGGACTTTCAAGAACTGGGAAAGTAATCTACCAAAGGCCACATGGTTAGTGAATACCCGAGGTTCCACTAACTGAGCAGGCCCTGCCCAATCTGAGCTCTTGGGAACACCAGATGGGGATAAGGTTCCAGTGGTACACATGAGAGGTATGCTAGGGAAAACTGTTTGGGTGAACTCTGCCTCCAGCAAAGACAATCCTGTCCGTGGGGTGGTTTTTGCTCAAGGACCAGGTTGTACCTGGTGGGTGATGCAAAAGGATGGAGAAACCTGATGCATACCCCAAGGAGACCTTGTCCTAGGGTGAACTACCTATGATACTGTGTCTGTAACTGCATGTATGTATATAATTTAAAGGTTCTAATTTGATGTAGTATGTTAGCATGGAAAAAATTTGGGGTGGATAATGTTGTGGGCTGGTGAGGTTTAGAAATTTTTCCCATTATTATGTTAAGCTAGCCGGGATGGCTCTCCTATTAGCCGTTAAGAGCTGAAGACAAAGGAATGGCTGAACCAGCCCGATGGCTCCATTAGGGAAAGGTGGAGTCCTGCTTTTGTCCTTCGGGGAGTAGGAGGACACTCCGAGTAGGAGGACACTCTCGAAGCTCACCAGCAGAGGAGAGAGGTTGTTTCTCCTCCGTGTTTTCTTCCCCGCTGGACTCGGACTGCAAAAGCTTCCTGCTTCCTCTGAACAACTGGGAACTGGGATGCCCACGGTGAGCTGAGTGTTTTTCTCATCCTTCTCTCACCTGGGGCGGTGCCACCACCTCGCTCCCCTGCTCCTGCAGCAGCCGCGACTGAGAGGCTGCCCTGCCCTGCTCCATCTCGACTGTGCGGACGAGGAGGGGCATCAGTGACTGGAAAAAGGGACTGAGACTGTTTCACTCTGCTCTGTCACTGGGGTTTTTTTTGTTCTCTTTCATATAGCTGATGCTGTTTTTGTTTGTCTAGTAAATATATCAGTAAAGAACTGTTATTCCCAACCTATACCTTTTTTGCCTGAGAGTTCCTGAATTTCCTTTTCCTGGCAATACTGTCCCCTTAAACCAGGACAAGCTTAAAGGCTTGCATAAAGCTCATGGCTGCTACTTTCTTGCCTACCAAATTCATCTTAGCAAGAAGCTAAAGAACAACTATTCTTGCTGCTATTGATTTTTCTTCCAGCCCTCTGTGGAAACAACTGTGCTTTTGTCTAGGCTCTGAGATCCAGACAACACAATGGTAGTTACAGTAGAAGGGAAGAACGCAGTGCACAGGTGAGTTTGATGTGGCTTATGCATGGCAAGTGGATGAAGCAGCCCTGCACTTGTTTTTGCTTCTAGAGCTTTTTTCCATCAAAGCAGCTGCTGAAAGTTGCAATGGAGCTGCAAAAATGAAAAATGTGACAGCATGTCTGTCTGAGAAAGAAAGTACAGAGACGCAGTGTGCTGTGCGCAGTTTTAGGGCTGCTTGAAGAAGGGGTACGTAAAGAATGCCTTCTGTTTCGACACATGCTCCTGGGTGATCTATGGACTTGGTTATCATGGACTCTGCAACACTGAGTGTGTAAAAAAGAGCTGATCTCCACATTTTATTATGAAGTCTTTGCATTAGTTTTCAAGCAACAAGTACATTTTCAGCGGTCTCAGATTGAGAATGAGCTGTTGCTGGACTTTTGCAATTTGGCACACTGTGTGCACAAGCAACGTGCTCTGTGGCTTCTTTCTTTACCTTATGTGATCCGGACAGCACTGAAGCCCAGCAATGGCATTCAGCTTTGCCACTTTTCCCCATGTGTACTGTGCACGGTTTCTCCTCAGCTTTAGGTACAGTCATGTTCTTTCTGTTTCACTGAATCCAAACTGTCCATGAAGTGCTCACCCAGCAAAATGTGACAGGAGAGAAGCACTCTCTGGATTTGTCGTTCTATGTCCAAGACATTCAAGACAGCACCACAATCTGGGCAATGGGAAAGGGACAGGAAGAACATGTTTTGGTCCTGTCACATTTTTCTGTGTGAGCTATCTCTCTGGAGCTTTAGTCCTTGTGAGGCTGTACTTCAAGCTGAGAAGGCCCGGGCAGAGACCATGGCCATCTGATGGCATTTTGTACGTTGCAAAGGAAAGAGGACTGCCCCTTGAATGTGGTGCAAATGCAAGTTTCCACAAGTTTTAGGGGCAAGGTCCATGCAAGCTCATTGTCCTGGCACAGTTCTCTGAGCGAGACATAGCCGAGAAGCTTTTCGTTTAGATTCAGATGACAAGAAAGGTTGAATGTGGTGGTTTGTAGTGCTTAGAAGGGACGTGTACA
>NW_024879501.1:0-24006 GCF_009819885.2 Catharus ustulatus
ACTCCAGTGACAGAAAATACAGACTCACCAGTCTGGGACTTCAGCAGCAAGCAAGGTGAGAGATGGGGATTCACACAGACACTTGCTGGGTCTGACAGCCAGCCCAGGTGTGAAAAGGATGTGTGGTTTGGGGGTCTTTTAGCCCAGACCTGCATATCTGAGCTTAAATTAAAACAGATAGATTGTCTGCTTTGAGGACCCTCAGCAGATCAAGTCATACTTGGCAGTATGCAGGAATTAACCTGTGTGATCCAATCTTGTTTCCTCCTGTGTTGCTAATATTTGAATCCCTTCAGACACTTAAAAACTGTTCTACATTCAACACTTCATTTTTCCTTTTTAAACTTTTTTTTTCCTAGAATGAACTTCAAGCATTACAACTTTGAACCATAACCCTAGTTCTTTGCTGTCACTGTGTTATTGAGTCATGAAGTCAACTGTATTTCTGTTCCTTCATAGTTTTTGGTCCTATCTTTTAAATGTACAGCAAGAGTGAGGAGAGGGAAGTACTTCTTGAATAAGCAGAAGCCCAGACTGTGTAGAGATGTGTTATGCTTTGAGGCTCAGTAGTTTTGGGGCTTGTTTAGTTCCTGCCCCCATCAATACAGAAAGAAAGGGATTTCTCTGGGTGGATCAAATGGCATTGAAACTTCAGAAGCATTTTACTGCTCTTTCCTTCTTTGCATAAAGCAAAGGGTTTTGTTCTTAACAGATTATCCAAAGGGCTTCTCCTGGATCCACAGCAAACCTTAATCTTCAAAGTGTGGCATAAAGCAGGTAAAGTTTGTAGTGCAGTACTAAGAGGACTGTGTTTTCTTCATCCCCTTTCTTAGATTGCTTACATTTCATGCAAGGCGAATAAATTCTGTTAAGTGAATTGAAGAGTAGAATTGTAATGCTATTTTTTGCCTTGAAGAATGCTGGAGATGCATACCTATTGATTTCCTGGCCCTTGGCATCCTCCTTTTCCCCATTAGTTCATCTTCCAAGATTTGGTTCATCCATATCCTCCCTGGTTTTATTTTGACAATGCTTTAGAGGTTGGGTTTTCCTGCTGAAGGAAATCCCTAACTGCTTCCTTCACGTGCTCTTTGTTGTTGCTGCGGTTGGTTGAAGTGTGGCCAGGCAGTTGTAGCCAAATACTTTTATTTCTTTCTTTTTACATATTGAAGTTCAGCTGTCTGTGTATCCAGTGTGCACAGTGGTTCTCCTGGCAATCCCTGTCCCTGCCCTGGGCTTTCACTGTCCTGCAGGGCCATTTTTAGCTAAACATAACTGAGGTATTCCAAATAATATTCCCCTATTGGACAGGATTGTCCTGGACCTCGGGCCCACTTCCAAGCCCTATTTCAAGGCTGTGTTGCAGCATTCCTGTCAGTGTATATGTGCTATGTATCCTGTATGTTGTTGCTTCATGGGTGTTCAGCAGTTTTTTAGGAGGCTATTCTGTGCATTTGGGTGTCTGGGAGCATGGCATAGCTGTATTTGCTGCTTGGGGTGACAGCTGGTGCTCAAAAACATACAGTAGATTCAACTTTTAGTTGGTTAGGAGACATCTAATTTGTCAGGAATCTGTTTTTCTGGGATATTGACCATTTTTTCTGGGTTTTTCTGTATTCTTCCAGATATGCTGGGGTGTGTTACAGACATGTAATGCAACCCTTACCCTACTTTCCATCACTTTATTCTTTGATAGTATGGGGGGCGATAACAAAAGTGTCTGAAATGAAAGTGTTGTCAAATGCTACTTTGGCTCAGTGCTGGGAAATAATTTGAATATTTAAAGCTATTTAGAAAGCCTGAGGTTTTGTTAGATCAGCCGGATAACATCGTAATTTCTCTTATTTTCTTGCTGTGAAAGACTCACATGCAGTGTTCCTTTTTCCTTTTGATCCTAGGTGAAGGTCAGCTTTCCAGCATGTCCCAGTAATTCTGCAAACTTGTCCAAGCAGATGTTGAATTCCTTGTCAGAGGAAGTCAGCGTTCCCGCTCTGGAGTGATAAGCCCACAGGCTGACAACCTTTCTGGTTATTCTCAGGTCTCAGAAAGACCACTCTAAAGCAAATTGACTCTACTGGAAAAACGGTACACTCTGTCCAAGTGTGTCCACTGTGTGTGGGCTTAAAAAGTAGTGGGTATTCCCTTTCCCAGTGAGAGGGAGGTGCAGGAGGTAGCAATCCTGGGACAGATTCCTTTTGACACAGCCTAGATGTTCTTTCCCTTGTCATTGATGCTTCCTGGTTTGCATCCTTGTAAATTAGGATTTAAATGATGCCGTTGTTAAAACAGGCAGGGTCTTTCTCCAGGCCCTGATAAGAATAAGGGTTGTGTTTGTATCTGGTTTTGTTTTTGTAAGTTAAAATTAGCATAAATCCCCTTGATTTTACCTTAATTTCTGTCCATGAGCAGTGAATGACAGCTGGTGAAATGCTGTGGTGTTGCACATTACAGGAGTAAGGCTATCAGATATCCTGCAGTAATTCTGCTTTCTGCCCCTTCAAATGAGTGAGTGTTTTAGTTCATGATCTGTTTATTTAGCTTACAGAGACGATCCTTTTCCTGTGTGTGTCTTTGAAGTTTAGATGGACTGTGGGCCCCACTATGGGATCTGAACAACTGGCTTGGGAGCTGCCAGCAGGCGTGGAAAGCTCCCTACCAGCCCCACTGACTTGATTTTGGTATAAATCTGAAATGCTAAATGACGTTCCTGTGGACATTTGAAGAACTAGTTTCACCCATTGGAGGAAGAGAAGGGGACACAGTGCAATAACCGATGAAGGGGATGGAAAATCTGGGGCTGGGTGGGGTGCTCCGCAGCAGGACTGAGATGCTGCAGCAGTGTGGTGAGCTGTTGGAGGGGAGCAGCCACAGCAGTGTTTCCAGAGCTGGAGGGAATGCTTGGATTTATCCATTCTGCTGCTGCTGTCACAGCAGAACATTCTGCTACTGCTGTGAAGGCAATAGTCCCTTCTGGTGACTTCCATGGGTACAAGGAAAAGGCTGTGAGCATTTCTGGGGTGCATGGGGCAGTATATCCTTTCCCATCAGCATGTTTTTCTTCTTGCTAGAAATACTGTTCTCTGGACTAGATTCTAGGTTTAAATGAGGTATAAATTTAGAAGAGCAGTATTTATTATGTGTAGGAATAGAGGAGTGAAAGATTTCCTGAGGTATTTCATCCCTTCCCGTGCTACCACAAGCGATGTATCTTAAAATCCCTAGGTCATAAACACAGAGAAATCCTCCGATTTTTATCAAGTTCAACCACAAGTCAAGTAATATCCTTGACTTTGACTTTTATTGGAAGGTCATCTCAAATCCAAGTCTTTTGATTAAGTAAGTTTAGAACTAGCTCTTTTTTGGTTTGCAGCCTAAGTTCCATAGCCAAGTCAGGACTTTTTCTGGAGTGTTATCCTCTTGCTTAGAGCAGTTTCAACACTTACCTGCTCATCTGCTTTTCAATAAAAGCCTTTGGTCTTTTATTTGTATATTTACATGTTGTTGACTAAAATGATCCAACTTAAACCCAACTGCCACAGGCTTATTTTCCCCGTCTTACCAAATTTCTTACCACTGCTTGCAGAAAAAACTTGAGCTGGGTGAGGTTCAAAGATACTTCAGTGAGAAGCTGACCAGGTCTTTCCCTGACTTCAGCACATCCAAACCAAGCCATGAGGAGTGTGAGAGTGACCCTCAGGGCTTGATGAGCAGAGAAGTGGATCCCAAAGGCTGCCATCTTCTGGAAAAATCCAGTCAGTTGGTGTCTCAGGTCAGCAGCCTAATCAATGGTGAGTTGTTGCTGTGAGGAGCAAAATGACAAGGAAATCAAATCCCTGCTGATGCTTCTAAAATAACTTACCAGACTAGAGAATAAACTGGAGCCCAGAGCTTCAGTTCCTGCCAGTTGGAAAGTTGTTCCCTACTTTTTCTGCCCATGGCTTCCTGCAGGGTGGCAGCATTTCCAAGAGATGGAGTTGAAGGGCACATCCCTATTATGCCAGAATTTGCCATTCTTTTGTCACCTTGATCTTCCCTTTTTTCCACCCCCGCCTCTTTATTCTCCAAGGTTTTGTTCTTTTTATTTCCCTTCTCATCCTTAGCAACTGTTTTTACTGCTCTTTTACATGCCTTCCTCTACAATCTGTTCCAGACTCCTTTCCCAAATGTCCCCCACCATTCCCTTGGAGCAGGACTTGCCTCAAAATTGTTGCCCACTTTACCTAATACTGGTGAACTCACTTCTCAGAGGATGCAAGCAGTTAACAGCATCTGCTCACTGGGAAGCAAAAATAAGGGATTGTGGCTTTTTAAAGAATTTGTAACCTTTCCCATTAACTTCATCCTTAATGCTTCTGGTTTTTCCTCAGCATTTCTGTTCTTCTGGCCTTGTCAGTGGGAAACAGAGCAGAACATGCTCACATCAGCAGTGTTTGCAGAGCTGTGCATGTTTAGCTCCCAACCATCATTACATCTAGGACTTTCTACCAAACCCCCTAATAAATCAGATTTAAGCTGAATTGTTGCTCCGTGCATTTACAGAGCACTGAACCCATCAAGAGAAGTGTAGAGATCCATGCAGGCTCTGAGGAGCTGCTGCCATTCCCAGGAGACAGGGGTTTGACCAGTGGAAAAACCACTGAGAGAGAGGAGGAGGAAAATGCTGAGGTTGTAAATGGAGATCATCAAAGCAAAGAAGGAAGTGGTTCTGATGAGAACTGTGTTGGGAGTGTATCAGCACAAGCTGGCTCAGAAGGAAACTGTGAGAGCTTCCCTGATGACAGCAGTGAAGACCCAGTGGAAGGCTCAGAAAACTCCATCAAACCAAAAATCCCTTTGTATCCTTTATTCTTAAACACTCCATGCATTTGATGATTCTTCTGCTTAGTTAGAGTCTCCCTGGCCTCAGGACAGAGAAATTGTCTATGTGAAACTCTTCCCTGGGAAATGAATCCAGAACTGGTGGTCTGGGAAGGTGTTGGAGGACCCCATTACACTGTTTCACAGTGGTGATGACTTTCTTAAAACTTGTAGCCAATAAGTTTTGTGATTTGTGAGAGTCACTTCATTTTGGGTAGTTCTGGTATGTCTTCTTGCATTTTCTCTCCGTGTTTTTTTTTCCATCCATGTGTTAAAACTCTTGTGTTTCTCCTGTATTAAAAGAAACATGCTTTATTTTGCTTTTAAAATACTTCCTAATGTTTCTTGCACAAATTACGAATCTTGGATTAAGTGTTGGAATTTTTGCAGGATGAAGTCCTCTACAAGTTTGTGAGGTATTGTTTTAAACAAGTTGGTGTCCCAGGTGAGAGAACCAAGTGTTAGAACAATGGAATATTGATTAAAACAAATGAAATTTATTATTTGGGACCTGTTAACAGGTGAGGCTTTTTCCACATCTGGATCTCCGTGCAGCTGCGTACTGCCAAAGGTTGTTCCTTAACCGCTCTGCTCAGATCTGATCCTGTTGTTGTTCCCAACTTCTTCCTTCCACCCCAGGAGATGGAAACCTCCATGAGACTGCTCAGCACTTCCTCTCATCCCTCTGCATCTCCAGAGGGGTAAGTATGGGATGTCCTCTCCTTTATTGTCCAATTTAGTCCACTCCTTAAAGCAGGAACAGAACTTCTCCCTTCCTTTGCCTGCCAGCACTGAACTTAAATGTGATGGCTTTCAAATTGTGTCAGGGGGATCTTCCCAGTAACTCTTCTCTCCATGAGGATGGTTTTTAACACCCATGCCTGCGTTGTCTGTGATTCTTATGCCTTTACATCACCCAGTTGTTCAGTGTGCTCAGGAAATGCTGCTCATCAGGGTCAGTGGAAGTCGCAGGTTGTCATCCACACTTTGTGCTTTAATGTGAGGTGACATGCCTAATTCTGAGGAACTCTAACTTGTAATTATGGTTTCAATTAATCTCTTTTAGATCAAGATAAAATGTAGGGGGCTCCTGGAGAGGTATCTTGTAATGGTTCTGTGACCCAGGGAGTAGCAGAATAACTTGAGTGATTGCTCCTCCTGCACCAAAGCTGTGGATTGCCGACAATTTGTTTTGCTTTCTGGTCATGAAGATTTATTTACAGTGAGAGGTTTGTGGCTCAGTTTTTTCGACATCTACATATTTATTTTCAGTTCATAAAGAGAGGTTATTAAAAAGAGAGTGACTTTTTACACAGGCAGATAGTGATGGGATAAGGGGACACTGTTTTAAACTAAAAGAGGGGAGATTTAGTTTGGATATTGGGAAGAAATTCTTCCCTGTGAGGGTGGGGAGGCCCTGGCACAGAGTTGCCCAGAGAAGCTGTGGCTACTCCATCCCTGGAAATGTTCCAAGCCAAGCTGGATGGGGCTTGGAGCCCCCGGTCTAGTGGAAGGTGTCCCTTCCCATGGAAGGAGTTGAAATGAAATAAGCTTTAAGGTCCCTTCCCACCCAAACCATTCTGGAATTCCATGATTCTTTTCCAGCCCCAGCTCTGCTGTGGGTGTGCAGCAGCTGGGCTTTTTGTTTACCACTCCCAGATAAGGTGATGCCCTTGTTCCTCTCCATGTGACCTACGAGACAAGCACTTCCAGGAGCATTTGTGTCACTGGGAACAGCTTGTCTGATGAATCAAAACAGACTCAGACAGGCTCTGATAGCTCTGAAGTCACAGACACCTGTGGTGTAATACTAATACCAGCTTTTCTTGAATCCCCTCTGTGCAGCTCTGAGCTGAATGGTTGGAACTACCGCCCTGTAAGTTATTACAAATTAGGTAAAATGTTAGCAATGAGCTATGTGAATATTTTGATCTTAAAGTACCTAATTTGAGGATTAGCTGTCGTTAATTCTTTGCTGCAGCACTTGCAGCGTGTGCTGAGACAGGCTTCCGTTGTGCCTTGTGCATCAAATTCTCTTTGAAGAACCAGTTTTTCACTGCTACCAATACATAGAGTCGGAAAAAATGCTTCCTCATAGTTTTGCTTTTAATGGGGACATCAGCTTCTAAATCTGGATTTGGTTTGGTTCTGCACAGGTCAGCAAACACCAAGTGTGACAGCAAGGCTGAAATCTGAGCTGTCCTCGGGACACCACAGCCCTCACTCACTTAGCAACTGGCAGCCATCTCTCCTAGCCTTCCTAGTGCTCCTGCCTCCTCTCCCTGGCTTGTCTGACTCCCTGCTTTCCCCATCTTCCTTCCTGGAATGACAAAGCAGTGCTGAGGTGTGGAGCTGGGCAGTCACAGCAAAGGAGCTGGCAGCATTTGAGACAAAAGTGTTGTCCCGGCTCATGGGGCCCTGAGGAGGTGCTGCAGCAGCTCAGGCTCAGCATGGATGTTGTGAGCACCTTCCAGGGATCAGAGTTTTGTAGGGCCTCACAAAACCTCTTTGTTTTTCACTTATTTTCTCCATTGCATCAAACTAACACTTCCCGTTCTTGAGGTCCTTCCCAGCTCTTGTCTTCCACTCTGCTCACCTGCTCTGAGTGTGGCCTTGAGGATAGGTTTGAAAAATCAGAGCCTTAATAAACTTTTCCATAAAATGCCAGAATCCCAGAAAGGTTTGGGTGGTCAAGGACCTCAAAGCTTCTCTTGTTCCACCCCCTGCCATGGGCAGGGATGCCTTCCACCATCCCAGGCTACTCCAAGCCCTGTCCAGCCTGGCCTTGGACACTTCCAGGGATCCAGGGGCAGCTACAGCTGGTCTGGGCACCTCCCCACCCTCACAGGGAATTTCTTCCCAATATCCCATCTAACCCTGTCCTCTGACAGTGGGAAGCTGTTCCCCCTTGTCCTGGCACTCCAGGCCCTTGGCTAAAGTCTGTCTCTAAATACTGGGATATTTCACCCCCCCCCCCCTCACCTCTAGGAATATTCCAAAAGAATAAGAAACTTCTGTGGAGACCAGTTTTATACAGAATAATTCATATTTGTGTATACATAGACTTGCCTTCAGTGTGAATTAGAAATAGCACAGCCTTGGGCAGATTCACAATAGCAGGCTTTATATGTTCCAAAAATGCTGATGGCAGCAACTGCCAAAACATTCTTGGTTGTGTTGTTTCTTCTGGTCTGCTGGATCTTCCTGATTTCCTACCTGGAAAGCAGGAGAAGGTGCAAGGCCAGTGCCAGGGTAGGCTGTAGCCTGCTAACACGGATCTGTTTGCCCTCCATCCCTGTGTGCAAACAAAACTGCCAGCAAACTTGCTGAGCCACAGGGCTGAAACCTTCTCTGCCTCCAAGGCTGGAATTCTTTGACCTTGGAAGAAGCCGTGTCCTCTCATGAATCTGCTTTAATCCAGCCCCTGGCACACAGGCACTGAATAATCCTCGGCTGGTGTCAGTGTCCCTGCCATTCCTGTAAAAAGAAGAGTGAAGTGTGATCCTTGGTGCTCGAGTCCCCTTTCCTCTTGCATCTTCCCCATGGAGCATGTGTGCTTCCTGGCTGAGCACCAGGCACTCAGAGCCTGAGAGACAGAGAGGGAGAAGCCTGGGATGGGCACTGACCAGAGCCTGTTCCTGGAGTGGGGAATGGTGTAAACACGACTTTTCAGATGTGTGCTCTGGAAACTATGCAGGAGGATAAAACTGGCACTCAGAAGGTGCCTCTGAGAGGGATCAAAGGAAGGTTTGATGTCCAAAAAAGAGCAAGGGAGCTGGGGAAGGGTCTGGAGCACCAGGAACAGCTGAGGGAGCTGGGAAAGGGGCTTAGCCTGGAGAAAAGGAGGCTCAGGAGAGACCTTCTGGCTCTGCACAACTCTGACAGGAGGGATGGGCCCTACTCCCAGGGACAGGATGGCCACAGTTTGTGCCAGGGGAGGTTTAGGCTGGATATTAGGGAACATTTCTTCCTCCAAAAGGTTGCCCAGCCCTGGCACAGCTGCCCAGGGCAGTGGTGAGTCCCCATCCCTGCAGAGATTTCAAGCTGTGTGGATGTGGCACTTGGGGACATGGGATAGTGGTGGCCTTGGCAGTGCTGGGGGCACAGTTGATCCGTGATCCTATGTGTCTTCTCCAACCTCAGTAATTCAATGGTTCTGTGATTCTGGTCATCTGTCTGAGCTGGGAGTGCTAATGGTGCTTTTAAACCTTGCTCAGTTTGAGTCCCACCTGTACATGTAAAATAGCAGCAAGAACTGGTGTTACACCTTTCCTACAGCTGGAGGTTCATTTTTAGGAAGGTCATTAGGATAAATACACACCTGTGAACACCACTTCACCCTGCACTTTGGGCAATGGTAGGAAAATGGGGAGAGCTGTATTTCAGCTGGTCATCATTGAAACAACATGCCACTGGTGTTTTCCAAGCACACCTGGTTTCCTGACTTTGGGAGCAAACAGACTGCTCTCCTTTGCCTCATTGACATCAAATAGCACCAGGCACCTCCTCTTGTGTTTTGGCTTTGGAGTACAGAGCATTTTAGGAGTATTAGATGTCAGGAAGGAATTATTGACAGTGAGGGAGGTGAGGCCCTGGCACAGGGTGCTCAGAGCAGCTGTGGCTGCCCCTGGATTCCTGGAAGTGTCCAAAGCCAGGTTGGACAGGGCTTGGAACAGCCTGGGATAATGGAAGGTGTCCCTGCCCATGGCAGGGGGTGGGACTGGATGGGCTCTAAGGCCCTTTCCACCTGGAGTTCTATTCCTTACATTGAAAATGGCAGGTGCTGGCTCTCCATCCCTGGCTGTGCAGGACATGCGGCACATGGGAAAGGGGAGCTGTGGGAGGCAGGAAATGTGGCTTCATGCACCTTTGAAATGGGGTTAATTGGCAGATTGGAATTTCCTAGAGAGAGGCTTCCAGATGCTGTGCAGAACTCAGGGATCAGTCACTGCCCCTCTCCAGCCACTCCTGACCTTTCAGCTGCTGTCCTGGTCTCTGGACAGCCCTGTCCAAGGGAAGCACTTTGCCCAGCGAGCATCTCTCTCTGCTGGTTTTTAATCTTTTAATCTTCCACTGTGGCCAGGTCTGCATTTATCTCTCTTGGCTCCTTACATTTTGGTTTAGGAAGTTTCTCCTGGAGAATTGTTTAGAAGAAAGAAGAACAAAGCAAAGATTTTCCTAATTATCCATGTCTGTTATTTCAGTCTGATAGACAGGAAGTGTTTTAAAGTATTTTGCCTGCAGGCTGCTACCTGAGCCTGTGATGCACAGGTTACCAAACACGAGGACTGACTCATTCCTAGAAAAACCATTTCCCTCTCCCAACAGTGCATATCAAAGTGCACCAAAACAGGGTCCTGGTGCTGTTTCTCTTGGGAGGGAGCTGGGCACTTCAGGACACCTTTCCCAGGACTCAGAGAAGCAGCCCAGGGATGTAGGTGAAAGGCCAGACTGGCAGATCAGTTTTCCACAAGACCTTTCTGGCCCCGCAGCTTCCTCCCCTAAAGGCTCCTGGAGCAGGATCGCTTCTCCCAGTGCTTCACAGGCACAGCCAGCTCTGAACTAGCTGGGGAGAAATGTGTTTGTATGCTGAAATTACTCTTTTCCTAGTGCTGCTGGGAACACTGGGGACAAAGCCAGGCTGTGGGAGGCTGCTGGCAAAGCAAGGAGGAGATGACTCTGTATAAACCAGGGCTTTTCCTCTCATGGGCTGCTGCTTTGGGGTCCCTGCAGGCAGCTGAGCCTGGACCATCCCATTTGTCATGGAATCACAGTGATGGTTTGGGTTGGGAGGGACCTTAAAGCTTATCCAGCCCCAACCCTTGCTGTGGCTTCCCCTAGACCAGATTGTTCTAAACTGCATCCAGCCTGGCCTTGGGCACTTCCAGGGATTCAGGGGCAGCCACAGGTTCTCTGGGCACCCTGTGCCAGGGCCTTACCACCCTCATAGGGAAGAACTTCTTCCCAATATCTGATTTAAATCTCTCCTCTTTTAGTTTAAGCCCATACCCTGTCCTGTCAACAGTCTGAAGATTTGTTGTGATAGAGCATTGCCTCTGCCCTGTGAGGAGACTTGGTCTTCAGGGTACTGCAAATTATTGAGTAAAATAATAATGGAAAGCCAAAATGCAGTCAGGTCCCAGTGACTACACCACTGTCATTCCTTTGGCTGAGGGTGGATGCTCACAAGTTCAGAGGTCACACACCAGAGCTCCTTTCTGGGCTTCAGATCATTCTCTTTCTCACAGCCCTCTCCCGGAGAGAAGCTCACCCTGGGGGGCACAACCCCCTGGGAGGACCCTCAGTGGAGCACCGCAGGACGCTCACCCCGGGGTCCCTGCAGGGCCAGGAGTCCCAACACCCGCCCTCTCCAGGCACAGGCGTGGGCACACGGATCCTGGCTGCCTGCACCACAGGGGCTGTGGCCGTGGCCTGCGCGCAGCCCACCGACGTGGTCAAGGTGCGGTTCCAGGCCAGCGCGGCCCTGTCGAACAGCGCGCCCCGCTACAGCAGCACTGTGGACGCTACCGCACCATCGCCAGGGAGGAGGGGATCCGCGGGCTCTGGAGAGGTGGGACTGGACAGCGACGGGCACGGAAAGGGACGGGGCGGGAATAGCAGTGGGAATGGTGATGAGGAAGGGAACAAGGATGGGGACAGCAGGGCTGGGTCACCTGCCCAGGATGCTGCAGGAGGGGCTGTGAGCAGATTCCCAATGCCTCCTCCCTTCTGCGCAGGGACGCCGCCCAACATCGCCCGCAATGCCGTCATCAACTGCGGGGAGCTCGTCACCTACGACCTCATCAAGGACGCGCTGCTGCGGGCACAGCTCATGGCAGGTGAGCACACGGGGACGTGGCCAGGTGCCATCCCCGTCCCTGCCACATCCAACCCCCAGCTCCTCCCCACCTTTAGACAATGTCCCGTGCCACTTCGTGGCCGCCTTTGGCGCCGGGTTCTGTGCCACAGTGGTGGCATCGCCGGTGGACGTGGTGAAGACGCGGTACATGAACGCCAGCCCCGGGCAGTACAGCAACGCCCTGAGCTGCCTCCTGGCCCTGCTCACGCAGGATGGCCCCGCCGGCCTCTACAAGGGGTGAGTTGAGCACCTGCAAACAGATCCCAAACATCCCAACCCCCATGCGGGACTTTGGGGATGTCCCAGCACTCCCACTTCAGCGCTGCTTTTGCTGACACAGCTTTGTCCCATCCTTCCTGCGGCTGGGCTCTTGGAACGTGGTGATGTTTGTGTCATACGAGCAGCTGCAGCGTGCCATGGCGCTGGCACAGCCGGGCCTGGCCTGAGCCCCTCGGCGCCTCTCGCCCGCCCAGCCAGGCTCAGCATCAATCACGTTAATTCATCAATTATATTAATTGCCAAAGCGCCGGGCAGCAGCGGAGCCAAACACTTGGGGGGGGGACCGGAGAGACAGAAGGAGAATAGATGTTGTTTGAGGAGAAATGTGGGGAGAACAGAGGCTTTCCGTGAAGAGTTTTAAGAGACGAAGGAGAAGTTGTTTGCTGGCTTTCCAGCCAGGAAGAACGGCACTTCCCAAGGGCAGTGGTGTGGGCAGACGGGACCAAGCTGAGGGCCAGGGCATTCCCATTGTTCTTCCCATTATTCCCATTCCTTTCTGGTGCTTTCAATAAACCACCCCTATGGGGTCTGGCTCAGGGTTTCTTTAACTTTTTGGGTGTTTAGGGCCATTGTCCTAGCTCTGCGTGTGACACCAGTCAAGCTGACATTCTCTATCACTTTTGGTGCACCGAACAACTTCCCATTGATCTCTAGTTATTCAGGTCTGTCACAATCATTGGTGGGGTGTTATATAGCTAGTATAAATATGAGATATAAATAATAGAAAAATGAAAATATAAAAATATCAATATATTTGTCGAAATATAACATATTAACAAATACGAGTAACAAATTTCTATGAAATACATACTATATAAATAATGCAAATAGCATAATATATAAGGAATACATATAAAAATGAGAATAGAAATATAAAGATACAGTTGAAATGTTTTATTGGTGTTATTTGGTTAGAGGCAGAGATTTTTTTAGTTTTGGTCGGCCGTTTTTTGGGGCATTCATTTGGGAGGAATTTTGGAAGCGATTATTCCATTCGTGGCTTTTTTTGACTCCTCTGCCCCGCGAGCCAGGGCTGAGCTGGGCGGCAGTGTCGCCGCCGTGTGGACACAGCGCGGTACTGCAGCCACCCCCGGGCCGGTGCCCTCTCAGTGTCGCCGCCGTGTGGGCACAGCGCGGTACTGCAGCCACCCCGCAGCCCAGCCCGGCCGAGCCCAGCGGTGCTGTCGGTGGCCATTATATTCCGCGGGTGCAGGCACTGCCCAGCGAGCTCCTGCCCGGCCCCGCGCTCCCGTCCGTGCCCGTGCGATGGCCGGGCCGCCCGCGGGACTCGGCGGCAGGAACACACCGAGCTCTGCGCGTTTAACGCGAGGCGGCTCCGCCTTGTCCCGCGCGGCGCCTCGGCGCGGAGCCGAGCCGGGCCCAGGGGGCGTAGCCAGGCAACCCGAACGCAGCCGAATGTAGCCGATAAAATCCGAAGTGGCAGTATACCGAGTGGAGGCGAGAAAAGCCGAGTGGAGCCGAAGTGCCGAATGTTGCCGAGGTTACACGAACCCCGCCCGGCTCCGCCCAGCGCAGCACCCGAAGCTGCCGAGCTCAGCTGAGCCGCGTTATTGAAACAGCACGAGCAAACCCGCACGGGCTCGGCAGAGAGCCCGGCACAGGTAGGCGGCTTCTTGTCTATGAAAGCAAAGCATTTCTCTCCTGACTTGCCTGCTAAATAGGGTGTGTCAGAAAAGGCTTTTTTTGTAGCATAAGAGAAATGCTCTTGCATGAGGTGTTGACGGTCAGTTGTTTTACCAGTTCAAAGGGAGAAAACCAAACCAGGCTGACGGTGACGCTCCTTTCAGCGAGGCTTGGTATATATTTGAGCAAGTATTTCATCAGGGCTTTTTGTGTTAATGCTGCTTTTGGTTGTGTTTGTTTTTCTGTGCATTTGACTCGCTGTCAGTGTTTCTCATACAGTAGGAGTGTTCCTCCTAGTGAGTGTTTTCCACTCAAAGCAAGCAATTGTGGTACAAAGCAAGAATCATCTCAACAAGTGGTTCGGGTTTTCTGTTGCACTTGGCTTTGGGGTTTTTGTTTCTTTCTTTTTGTTACCCCGCAACACTATTTAACTTTGCTACTGTGTGTTTAAAAGTTTTCTCGAAAAACTTGGCATGAATTTCCCCTTTCTTCCCCGTTGGTAGGCACTGTTTCTCTTAGAAAAGCTTCTGCCCTTCTGGATGTAGGCTGTCTTCCCTCTCCCTGCAGACTCTCCCTGCTGAAAGGCTGAGCTAAGGGCAGGATCTGTAAAATCTCTGACCCTCCACATGTCCCTCAGGCCTTCAGGTGCCTCCTTAGAGCTCATCAGGGGCAGGGCCTTGTGGAGCTCACAAGTGTGAGACTGCCCGAGAGGGAGAAGGAGTTGAACCACAAGACAGTAAAGCTTGGGGGGGGGCATTTCTGTCAGGTCCTGGAACAACAGCTGTTGTCCTAAACATCAAGTTTTGCTGTTGATAACCTGGAACCCCTGATTTTTTTTTTTTTTTTTTTTTTTTTTTTAATTTTTGACCTATAAGCTGATGTATGAAGGAAGAGCGACCTGCTTTAAAAACCCCAACAAAGTTCTTGGGTTTGGGGGATGAGGGTTGGGTAGAAGGTGGTTGTAATTATTTCAGTGGAATTCATAATAACGGAAGATGGTGCTCTAGAATGAACCTGCTCACACTCACCTATTGGAGGTGTGTTTTGTTTTGTTATGATTTGGTTTGTTGGGGTTTTTTTTCCCTAATGTAGTAGAGGACTAAATTTTTTGGAAGCTTGCTGGAGTTAATTGCTTGTTAGAAACATAAGGTCAGTGGCCTCTGTTATGATTTGCCTGGCAATGATTCAAACAGAATCTAGCGAAGTGAAGCAGGGCTTTAATTGTAGCTGATGCTTTTAAATTTAAATGAAGCTTTGTTTCCTAAGGTCATTATGATACCGACTGCAATTTCTTTGCTAAGCAAGTCAGATCCAGAGATGTTTTAGATTCCCCTGAAAAGATTCTCATTTAGGTTACAGGAATGAAAACACATGTCTGTTGAGGGGTTTGCCCCAGGTCACCCGAATTTATTTTTGTTATCTTAGCAGAGCCAATTTCCTTAAGAAAATGCGATTCATGATGGAGAGTTTAATCGGAGGATATATGCAGCTAACCCTCTTCACAAGAGCTGTTCCTGGTTCTCCAGCTCCTGCTCCTGGCCCCCCTGGTCACTTAGTGCTCAGGATATTTGAGGGCCCAGGTGATTTCTGTTCCTTCTGCTTGTTTCACTTGCAGGTGTTTCCCAGTCCAGCATGCTGAACCTCCAGCTCTGACCATGGCATGTTCTTTGTTCCAGCTCTGGCTCTGAGATGTTCCAGTTGATGGCTGCTCCAGTTCCTTCCAGGTCTTGCTACATAACTTGTGTCTCTTATGTAGTCTGTGTCCGTGTTCTGTCGTTTGTGTCCATTGTCTTGTGTGTCGCCTTTGTCACATCTCGATGCTTTATCAGCATCATTCCAGGCCATGCTGGCCGGACTCCACTCGTGTACTTTCCTGCATTGGGCTGATTCTGGCATCTTTACCTTTTTGCTCTTAGAGACAGAAAGAAGTACACAAGAGGTTCTCATCCATTTTCCGCCTCAGCTTTGCTAGTGCCTTCTTTTCACGTGCCATTCTCTTGGCCTTCTATAGGGAGTGTGTTAGACCCTCCTTATGTGCCTTCAATAGTTCCCTAGTTCTGTCTTTTCAAAGAGTATTGGGCTTGAGACTTGATCCTCCAGAGAGTTATCTCCAGTCCTCACTTATCCTGTATGTACCTGCCTTGGCTTATGCTGTAGGTACCTGTACTGTGTGTGCCTGTCTTGGCTTATATTGCATGTACCTTTCTTGTACGTGTCTATACCGTATGTACCTATCCTGCACGCACCTTTGTTGTGCCACTGGCACTCAGTGCTGCCCCTGCTCTGGCACGTGGTCACGGGTAGGTAGAACAGTTACAAAACTTGATTGTTCATCTCTGTTCTATGGGGTTTGGGGTAGAAAACGTGTGGGGATAACCTCTAGCTGTCAGGGAGCCACTTGCTGACCACCTCCTGTTGTCTCGCAGGTCCCTGAGGTGGGTTCCTATCTCTGCAGTCACCGATGCTACCAATTTTCCTGGAGTCTGCCGTTTGATGTTGAAGAGCAGCAGCTGGAAGATGTGTTGAAACATCCTGTTCGGTGTAGTGTTTCAAGCAGGGCTTGCAGTCAGCATGTCAGCTGAGGAGTGTGTGACAGTGGGAGCGCGTGAGTGTCCGTGTGTGTCTGGGAGAGTTTGTGTCTGTCTGCTGCTGCTCGTGTCTGCCTGTGTGAGTGTGTGTGCTGACTGCTTCTAGCCTTGTGAGTAGGATTTTTGCCTTTCAGGTGTTTTAACTCATTTTTAAAATGAGAATAAAAAGTCCCCAGCCAATGGGTTGGGTTTTTTGCCCTCAGCTGGTTTGTTTTTCCTCGGACCCAGCTGATGAGGTGCCGTTCACCACCAAAGTTTGTTGGTGGACAGTCCCAGTACCGGGGTTTTTGTCAGGCATTGTGGAACCCAAAGAAGAGATTTTGCCCACCACCCCCGTTTCAGAGCAGCAAAGTGGCAAAGCAGAGCAGCCAGCCATGCCTCAGCCAGTGCCCACTGCCTGAGGGGTAAGTGCCTTGGAGCAGTGCGAGTGAGGTGGGCTGAGGATCCATGGAGAGAAGGTTTCAGGCCACCAAAGCCATGGAAAGCTGGGATTTGGGGAAGGCAGGCTGCTGTGTTGTGACCAGCACAGTGACCAGGGCTGGGTTTGAACATTGCACTGGGTGAAGGGGACAGGGTTCAAGGCATGTGGCAAAGCAGCTCAGAACACTCCTCTGGAGATGATTGATCTGTCCACGTGCCTTGTTCCCTGCCGTGTTCTACAGCATGGATTTCGAGACCTCGGATTATTACGCTGGGGGTGACTTGGGTTGGGTGCCTTTGAAGTGTTGGTGTTGTACCAGCTGCTACCAGTGTGCAACTGGCTGCAGAGGGAATGTGTCACTCATATATGCATCCTGTCCTGTCCCAGGATCCAGTCTGGGATAGCCCTAGAAGCCACATGAGAACAATTTGGAGGCTGCTTTTGTAAGGAAGTAATACACAGTTTGAAGTATTACCAAGTAATTTGGCAAGATCTGCCTTAGTGGGAAAAAGGGGGATCATTGGACTAAAAGCAGGATATGAGGTAATGCAGAATAATTGGAAAGCCTGGTTTCTTCTTTGTTTGGGATAGGATGATGGTTATGGAAAAGGGTTTGCCCCCAGCTCACTGAGTGTTTTGTTTCTTGTTTTAGGGTATGCAACATCTGCTTGCAGCTCTTTATCCCAGCCCCAGTGATTTTAGGGTCCCCCTTTTCCCAGCCTTTGATTTCAGCTCTTGGTTATCCCACAAGCTTTATTCAACTGCCTGCTCTGCTCCTGCAGCTGGGCCTTTCTCCATCTCTGCCAGTGGACTCTTCTGCAGCTTGGAAAGTCAGCATGTGCGTCGTGGCTCCAGCTCTGCATGCAGTTCAGCTCTCATCCTAGAGCCTCTGA
Organism: Catharus ustulatus; assembly: GCF_009819885.2. Taxonomy (NCBI): domain Eukaryota; kingdom Metazoa; phylum Chordata; class Aves; order Passeriformes; family Turdidae; genus Catharus; species Catharus ustulatus. Next base: position 17,542 of record NW_024879501.1, read on the forward strand.
AGCCCACCCCACGGTGAGTATACCAGCCCAACACTGATTTCCCATCCGGCCCCCATGCCAGCTCGTGAGGCACTAGGCCACCCCAGAGATGTTGCACCTTGGGTGACACAGTCCCTTATTAGCATGACAGTTTGCTTGGCGGAGCCACTCACAATGCCAGCACCACTTTGCATTTTCCAGCCACACGCAGACTGACTTCTAGCTCCAGCCCCTACTGCGGCCCACTTGCCCACCCATACCACAATCAAGTGTGGGTGGCCTTTCAGGCCCTAGCAGTCCTCACTTGCCCATCTCAGCACTGCCCGTCCCATCCCATGGTAAGGCACAAGACGCAGCCCCCAGCATGAACAGCGCAGGCCCTAAGCGACGCCAGCGCACAGGGATCCCCACAGGCCCAACGTCAGCCCTTGCAGCATCTACCCTGCTTGCAGCTCTTTATCCCAGCCCCAGTGATTTTAGGGTCCCCCTTTTTCCCAGGCTTTGATTTCAGCTCTTGGTTATCCCACAAGCTTTATTCAACTGCCTGCTCTGCTCCTCCAGCTGGGCCTTTCTCCATCTCTGCCAGTGGACTCTTCTGCAGCTTGGAAAGTCAGCATGTGCGTCGTGGCTCCAGCTCTGCAGCCGTTCAGCTCTCATCCTAGAGCCTTGAAGCCCACCCCACGGTGAGTATACCAGCCCAACACTGATTTCCCATCCGGCCCCCATGCCAGCTCCCGAGGCACTAGGCCACCCCAGAGATGTTGCACCTTGGGTGACACAGTCCCTTTCTTAGCATGACAGTTTGCTTAGCGGAGCCACTCACAATGCCAGCACCAATTTGCATTTTCCAGCCACACGCACACTGACTTCTAGCTCCAGCCCCTACTGCGGCCCACTTGCCCACCCATACCACAATCAAGTGTGGGTGGCCTTTCAGGCCCTAGCAGTCCTCACTTGCCCCTCTCAGCACTGCCCGTCCCATCCCATGGTAAGGCACAAGACGCAGCCCCCAGCATGAACAGCGCAGGCCCTAAGCGACGCCAGCGCACAGGGATCCCCACAGGCCCAACGTCAGTCCTTGCAGCATCTACCCTGCTTGCAGCTCTTTATCCCAGTCCCAGTGATTTCCGGGTCCCCCTTTTACCCAACCTGTGATTTCAGCTCTTGCTCAGCCCACAAGCTTTATTCAACTGCTTGCTCTGCTCCTCCAGCTGGGCCTTTCTCCATCTCTGCCAGTGGACTCTTCTGCAGCTCGGAAAGTCAGCATGTGCGTCGTGGCTCCAGCTCTGCTGCAGTTCAGCTCTCATCCTAGAGCCTTGAAGCCCACCCCACGGTGAGTATACCAGCCCAACACTGATTTCCCATCCGGCCCCCATGCCAGCTCCCGAGGCACTAGGCCACCCCAGAGATGTTGCACCTTGGGTGACACAGTCCCTTATTAGCATGACAGTTTGCTTGGCGGAGCCACTCACAATGCCAGCACCAATTTGCATTTTCCAGCCACACGCACACTGACTTCTAGCTCCAGCCCCTACTGCGGCCCACTTGCCCACCCATACCACAATCAAGTGTGGGTGGCCTTTCAGGCCCTAGCAGTCCTCACTTGCCCTTCTCAGCACTGCCCGTCCCATCCCATGGTAAGGCACAAGACGCAGCCCCCAGCATGAACAGCGCAGGCCCTAAGCGACGCCAGCGCACAGGGATCCCCACAAGCCCAACGTCAGCCCTTGCAGCATCTACCCTGCTTGCAGCTCTTTATCCCAGCCCCAGTGATTTTAGGGTCCCCCTTTTTCCCAGCCTTTGATTTCAGCTCTTGGTTATCCCACAAGCTTTATTCAACTGCCTGCTCTGCTCCTGCAGCTGGGCCTTTCTCCATCTCTGCCAGTGGACTCTTCTGCACCTTGGAAAGTCAGCATGTGCGTCGTGGCTCCAGCTCTGCTGCAGTTCAGCTCTCATCCTAGAGCCTTGAAGCCCACCCCACGGTGAGTATACCAGCCCAACACTGATTTCCCATCCGGCCCCCATGCCAGCTCCCGAGGCACTAGGCCACCCCAGAGATGTTGCACCTTGGGTGACACAGTCCCTTTCTTAGCATGACAGTTTGCTTAGCGGAGCCACTCACAATGCCAGCACCAATTTGCATTTTCCAGCCACACGCAGACTGACTTCTAGCTCCAGCCCCTACTGCGGCCCACTTGCCCACCCATACCACAATCAAGTGTGGGTGGCCTTTCAGGCCCTAGCAGTCCTCACTTGCCCATCTCAGCACTGCCCGTCCCATCCCATGGTAAGGCACAAGACGCAGCCCCCAGCATGAACAGCGCAGGCCCTAAGCGACGCCAGCGCACAGGGATCCCCACAGGCCCAACGTCAGTCCTTGCAGCATCTACCCTGCTTGCAGCTCTTTATCCCAGTCCCAGTGATTTTAGGGTCCCCCTTTTACCCAACCTGTGATTTCAGCTCTTGCTCAGCCCACAAGCTTTATTCAACTGCTTGCTCTGCTCCTCCAGCTGGGCCTTTCTCCATCTCTGCCAGTGGACTCTTCTGCAGCTTGGAAAGTCAGCATGTGCGTCGTGGCTCCAGCTCTGCTGCAGTTCAGCTCTCATCCTAGAGCCTCCAAGCCCACCCCACGGTGAGTATACCAGCCCAACACTGATTTCCCATCCGGCCCCCATGCCAGCTCCTGAGGCACTAGGCCACCCCAGAGATGTTTCACCTTGGGTGACACAGTCCCTTATTAGCATGACAGTTTGCTTGGCGGAGCCACTCACAATGCCAGCACCACTTTGCATTTTCCAGCCACACGCACACTGACTTCTAGCTCCAACCCCTACTGCGGCCCACTTGCCCACCCATACCACAATCAAGTGTGGGTGGCCTTTCAGGCCCTAGCAGTCCTCACTTGCCCTTCTCAGCACTGCCCGTCCCATCCCATGGTAAGGCACAAGACGCAGCCCCCAGCATGAACAGCGCAGGCCCTAAGCGACGCCAGCGCACAGGGATCCCCACAGGCCCAACGTCAGCCCTTGCAGCATCTACCCTGCTTGCAGCTCTTTATCCCAGCCCCAGTGATTTTAGGGTCCCCCTTTTTCCCAGCCTTTGATTTCAGCTCTTGGTTATCCCACAAGCTTTATTCAACTGCCTGCTCTGCTCCTGCAGCTGGGCCTTTCTCCATCTCTGCCAGTGGACTCTTCTGCAGCTTGGAAAGTCAGCATGTGCGTCGTGGCTCCAGCTCTGCAGCCGTTCAGCTCTCATCCTAGAGCCTTGAAGCCCACCCCACGGTGAGTATACCAGCCCAACACTGATTTCCCATCCGGCCCCCATGCCAGCTCCCGAGGCACTAGGCCACCCCAGAGATGTTGCACCTTGGGTGACACAGTCCCTTTCTTAGCATGACAGTTTGCTTAGCGGAGCCACTCACAATGCCAGCACCAATTTGCATTTTCCAGCCACACGCAGACTGACTTCTAGCTCCAGCCCCTACTGCGGCCCACTTGCCCACCCATACCACAATCAAGTGTGGGTGGCCTTTCAGGCCCTAGCAGTCCTCACTTGCCCCTCTCAGCACTGCCCGTCCCATCCCATGGTAAGGCACAAGACGCAGCCCCCAGCATGAACAGCGCAGGCCCTAAGCGACGCCAGCGCACAGGGATCCCCACAGGCCCAACGTCAGCCCTTGCAGCATCTACCCTGCTTGCAGCTCTTTATCCCAGTCCCAGTGATTTTAGGGTCCCCCTTTTACCCAACCTGTGATTTCAGCTCTTGCTCAGCCCACAAGCTTTATTCAACTGCTTGCTCTGCTCCTCCAGCTGGGCCTTTCTCCATCTCTGCCAGTGGACTCTTCTGCAGCTTGGAAAGTCAGCATGTGCGTCGTGGCTCCAGCTCTGCTGCAGTTCAGCTCTCATCCTAGAGCCTCCAAGCCCACCCCACGGTGAGTATACCAGCCCAACACTGATTTCCCATCCGGCCCCCATGCCAGCTCCCGAGGCACTAGGCCACCCCAGAGATGTTGCACCTTGGGTGACACAGTCCCTTATTAGCATGACAGTTTGCTTGGCGGAGCCACTCACAATGCCAGCACCACTTTGCATTTTCCAGCCACACGCACACTGACTTCTAGCTCCAGCCCCTACTGCGGCCCACTTGCCCACCCATACCACAATCAAGTGTGGGTGGCCTTTCAGGCCCTAGCAGTCCTCACTTGCCCTTCTCAGCACTGCCCGTCCCATCCCATGGTAAGGCACAAGACGCAGCCCCCAGCATGAACAGCGCAGGCCCTAAGCGACGCCAGCGCACAGGGATCCCCACAAGCCCAACGTCAGCCCTTGCAGCATCTACCCTGCTTGCAGCTCTTTATCCCAGTCCCAGTGATTTTAGGGTCCCCCTTTTACCCAGCCTTTGATTTCAGCTCTTGGTTATCCCACAAGCTTTATTCAACTGCCTGCTCTGCTCCTGCAGCTGGGCCTTTCTCCATCTCTGCCAGCGGATTCTTGTGCAGCTTGGAAGGGCAGCATGTGCGTCGTGGCTCCAGCTCTGCAGCCGTTCAGCTCTCATCCTAGAGCCTTGAAGCCCACCCCACGGTGAGTATACCAGCCCAACACTGATTTCCCATCCGGCCCCCATGCCAGCTCCCGAGGCACTAGGCCACCCCAGAGATGTTGCACCTTGGGTGACACAGTCCCTTTCTTAGCATGACAGTTTGCTTGGCGGAGCCACTCACAATACCAGCACCAATTTGCATTTTCCAGCCACATGCACACTGACTTCTAACTCCAACCCCTACTGCGGCCCACTTGCCCACCCATACCACAATCAAGTGTGGGTGGCCTTTCAGGCCCTAGCAGTCCTCACTTGCCCATCTCAGCACTGCCCGTCCCATCCCATGGTAAGGCACAAGACGCAGCCCCCAGCATGAACAGCGCAGGCCCTAAGCGACGCCAGCGCACAGGGATCCCCACAGGCCCAACGTCAGCCCTTGCAGCATCTACCCTGCTTGCAGCTCTTTATCCCAGTCCCAGTGATTTTAGGGTCCCCCTTTTACCCAACCTGTGATTTCAGCTCTTGCTCAGCCCACAAGCTTTATTCAACTGCTTGCTCTGCTCCTCCAGCTGGGCCTTTCTCCATCTCTGCCAGTGGACTCTTCTGCAGCTTGGAAAGTCAGCATGTGCGTCGTGGCTCCAGCTCTGCATCCGTTCAGCTCTCATCCTAGAGCCTCCAAGCCCACCCCACGGTGAGTATACCAGCCCAACACTGATTTCCCATCCGGCCCCCATGCCAGCTCCCGAGGCACTAGGCCACCCCAGAGATGTTGCACCTTGGGTGACACAGTCCCTTATTAGCATGACAGTTTGCTTGGCGGAGCCACTCACAATGCCAGCACCAATTTGCATTTTCCAGCCACACGCAGACTGACTTCTAGCTCCAGCCCCTACTGCGGCCCACTTGCCCACCCATACCACAATCAAGTGTGGGTGGCCTTTCAGGCCCTAGCAGTCCTCACTTGCCCTCTCAGCACTGCCCGTCCCATCCCATGGTAAGGCACAAGACGCAGCCCCCAGCATGAACAGCGCAGGCCCTAAGCGACGCCAGCGCACAGGGATCCCCACAGGCCCAACGTCAGCCCTTGCAGCATCTACCCTGCTTGCAGCTCTTTATCCCAGTCCCAGTGATTTTTACGGTCCCCCTTTTACCCAACCTGTGATTTCAGCTCTTGCTCAGCCCACAAGCTTTATTCAACTGCTTGCTCTGCTCCTCCAGCTGGGCCTTTCTCCATCTCTGCCAGTGGACTCTTCTGCAGCTTGGAAAGTCAGCATGTGCGTCGTGGCTCCAGCTCTGCAGCTGTTCAGCTCTCATCCTAGAGCCTTCAAGCCCACCCCACGGTGAGTATACCAGCCCAACACTGATTTCCCATCCGGCCCCCATGCCAGCTCCCGAGGCACTAGGCCACCCCAGAGATGTTGCACCTTGGGTGACACAGTCCCTTATTAGCATGACAGTTTGCTTGGCGGAGCCACTCAAAATACCAGCACAAGTTTGCATTTTCCAGCCACACGCACACTGACTTCTAACTCCAACCCCTACTGCGGCCCACTTGCCCACCCATACCACAATCAAGTGTGGGTGACCTTTCAGGCCCTAGCAGTCCTCACTTGCCCTTCTCAGCACTGCCCGTCCCATCCCATGGTAAGGCACAAGACGCAGCCCCCAGCATGAACAGCGCAGGCCCTAAGCGACGCCAGCGCACAGGGATCCCCACAGGCCCAACGTCAGCCCTTGCAGCATCTACCCTGCTTGCAGCTCTTTATCCCAGCCCCAGTGATTTTAGGGTCCCCCTTTCCCCGGCTGTGATTTCAGCTCTTGGTTATCCCACAAGCTTTATTCAACTGCCTGCTCTGCTCCTGCAGCTGGGCCTTTCTCCATCTCTGCCAGTGGACTCTTCTGCAGCTTGGAAAGTCAGCATGTGCGTCGTGGCTCCAGCTCTGCTGC
>NW_024879502.1:0-23479 GCF_009819885.2 Catharus ustulatus
GGGTGAATTGGGAAAAAATAGAAAAAAACTGGGATGAGTTTGGGGAAAATTTTGGGAAAATTTGGGAATTCCTGTTGAAAACACAGGAAGTTTTCTGCTCCTCCCCCCCTGCAGGCCCTGCCCCCCCCCAGAGGCTCCACCCCTCCCCCCTCTGCCCCTCCCTCCCCCTCCTCTGGCCCCTCCCCCTCCTACTGGCCCCTCCCCCCTTCCTGGCAGCGCCGGCCCCTCCCCCCCGCTGGACCCTGAGAACCCAAATCCCGGCCCAGGAAATTCGGGAGAGGCTTCAGGAGCCGCTGAGAGACTGCCAGCCATGGGTGAGTGAGCACTGAGCAATGATCCCCTGAGTGACCAGTGAGCACTGAGTGAGCACTGAGCAGTGACCCCTGAGTGACCAGTGACCACTGAGTGACCTCTGAGTAACAAGTGACCACTGAGTGACCACTGAGCAATGATCCTTGTGTGAGCCCTGAGTAACCAGTGACCACTGAGTGACCCCTGAGTGACCAGTGACCGTAGAGTGGTCCCTAAGTGACCACTGAGTGACCAGTCACCACTGAGTGCCCCATAGATCCCATCCCTGCCCCACAGGTTTTGGTTCTGCCCCATAGATCTCAAGTCCTGCTGTATAGATTTGGTTCTACCTCACAGATTCCAAATCTGCCTCATAAATTTCAATCTGGACCTACAGATCCTAAATCTGCCCCGTAGAACCCATTCCTGCCCCACAGATTCCAGTTCAAACCTAGACATTCTAGTTCTGCCCCATAGGTTTGGTTTGACCCCATAGATCCCAAATCCACCCCACGGATTTCAGTTCTGCACCATAGATCGCAAACCCTGTCCCCATCTCTTTCTGTGCCCTCAGGAGCCGCTGGAGCAGCCCCACAGATCTTGGCGCCCCCTGAGTGAACTGCTGAGCACAGCATGCCATGGTGAGACCCCAGATCCATCCCACAGATCCTAAATCTGACCCAGAGATCCCAAATCAGCCCCATAGATCCCATCCCTGTCCAATAGATCCTAAGTCTGACCCAGAGATCCTAAATGTGCCTCACAGATCCTGATCCTTCCCCATGGATCCCATCCCTGCTCCACACATTTCCCTGCCTCATAGACTGACCCCATTCCTGCCCCATGGATTGCCTGCCTCACACATTGATCCCATTCCTGCCCCACACATTGATCCCATTCCTTGCCCCATAGATTCTCTGCCCCATAGACTGGCCCCCTTCTTGCCCCCTACATTCCCTACCCCACACATTCCCTGCCCCATAGATTCTGACCCCATTTCTCCCCCACCGATTTCCCTGCCCCATAAATTTCCTGACCCCATTCCTGCCCCACAGGTTCCTGTCCCATAGATTTCTCTGCCCCCCAGATCCATTTCCTGACCCCATTTTTTGTTTCTCTCTCCCCCCCCAGCTCCCCTCCCCCCTGAGCTGCTCCAGTTTTGGGGTCGCTGCTTCCAGCCCCTCCCCCGCCCTGGTCCCCTGGAGCCGCCCCCGGAGCTGCCCAGCAAGGTGGAGGTGGGGCTGCCCCAAAAATTCCCAAAATTCCTGGCCCAAAAATCCCAAAAATCCTGAAAATCCCAAAATTCCCAACTCCCACATCCCAAAAATCCCAAAATCCTGACTCAGAGATGCCAGAAATTCCCATAATTCCCAAAATTTCCCAAATCCCCAAAATTCCCAACCTAGAAATCCCCAAAATCCTAAAAAACTGGAAATTCCCAAAATTCCTGACCCAGAAATCTCAAAATTCCCACAATTCCTCACCCAGAAATCCCAAATTCGCAACACAGAAATTCCAAAATCTCAAAAATGCTGCCCCAGAGATTCCAAATTCCCAAAATCCCTGACCCAGAAATCCTAAAATCCTGACTCATAGATCCCAAACTCCTGAAATTCCTGAACCAGAAATCCCAAAAACTCAAAAATTCTGCCCCAAAGATTCCAAAACTCCCAAAAATCCTGAAATTCCTGACGTAGAGATTCCAAAAATCCCAAAATCCTGATCCAAAAATCCCCGAAATTCCCAACCCAGAGATCTCAAAATTTCCTGACCCTGAGATCCCAAAATCCCAATTTTTCCTTTAAAAATCTACTTTTTCCCTAAAAAAGCTGAATTTTACCACAAATTTTCTGCCAAAATTCCCCAAGTTTTCAGTCTTTGACCTGAAATTTGCCTTCTAAAATACCCAATTTTTTCCCCAATTTTGCCCCAAAACCCCCACATTTTCCCCCCAACCCCCCAATTTTTGCCCAAATTTGGTGGATTTTGACCCAAATTTGTGTCCCCAGGGCTATGGGAGGTGCTGGAGCCAAGCCTGCCCCACCCCCCCCCCGAGCTCGGGTGAGGAATTGGGGGAAAATTGGGGCATTTGGGAAATTTTGGGAAATTTGGAAAATTTTGGGGTAAAAAATGGGTAAATTTAGGAAAAGGTTTAGGGAATTTTGGGAAAATTTGGGGGAATTGGGAAATTTAGTAAAAAATTGTGGGAAATTTTGGCCAAAAAGGGGAGAATTATGGAAAAAATGCAAGGAACTTTGGGCAGAAATGTGGGAGTTTGGGGGCAATTTGGGAATTTTGGGGGGTTTGGGGTAAAAATGGGAAAAATTGGGGAAAATTGGAGACATTTGGGAGAAAATCAAGAAAATTTGGGAATTTTGAGGGAATGGGAAAAAGTGGAAAAGGGAACAATTTTAGGGAAAAAAAAATTGGTCCAAAAGTGGAATTTTGGGAGATATATGGGAATTTTTGGCAATTTCAGGGGAAAATTTGGGTAAAAATTAGGGAATTCAGGAAAAATTTTGGGAGTTTTGTTGGAATATGGGAATGCTTGGGAATTTTAGGAGAATTTGGGGGATTTGGGAGAAATCTGGGGCAAAAATGGGAAAATAGGGAAATTGGGTAATTCAGGGAAAATTGGAGGGATTTTGGGAAAATTTGGGAATTGTTTTTGACTTTTAGGAGAACTTAGTAAAATTTTTGGGGATTTTGGGAAAAAAATGGAGAAAATGTGGCGATTTTGGGGTAAAAATGGGAACATTTATGAATTTGGGAGAAAATTGAGAAAATTGGGGAATTATGGGAGAAATTTGCTGAAATTCAGGAAAAATTGGAGGATTTTGGAACAAAATTTGGGAGTTTTTGGGGTGAAAATGGGAAAAATTTGAGTAGAATCTGGGGAAAATGGGGAAATTTGGGGGAAAATTTGAAAAAATTGGCTAAAAATCAGAATTTTGGGAACATGTTTGGGCAGAAATGTGGGAAATTTGGGTGAAATCTGGGACTTTTGGGGGATTTTGAGGGGAATCTGGCTGAACTTTTGGGCAGAATTTTGGGAATTTTGGAGCTGATTTTGCCCTTCTCCCCTCAGAACTTTCCCTGGAGGCCCTGGAGAGGGAGCTGAGGTGGGGGCGGAGCCTCACCCAGCAGTGGGTGTGGTGTAACCAGGGAGTGGCTGAGATTCAACCAGAAGTGGAATTTAGGGCGGGATCAGGGCGGGGAGTCGGGAAAAATTCTGGAAGTTCGTCTTTAGAGGAGATTCAGGGAATTTTTGGGAAAACTTAGAGAAAAAAAGGGAAAATTGGGGAGAAAATGGTGGCCAGAAGTGGGTGGAGTTTAAACCGGAAGTGAGTGTGATTTACACCGGAAGTGAGTGTTGCTAAAAGTACCAGAAGTCGCGTTGGTGTACCGGAAGTGGGCGGGGCTTAAACACAAAGTGATCATTATTGAACAGAAGTCCAATTTTAGTCCAGTTTACTTTTCCCAAATTACACCAGAAGTGGGGAGGGGGCATGGCTCAATTATGTCATGGCTTGTCTCCCTCAGTGTCCCGCCCCTTCTGGCCCCGCCCCCTGAGGCCCCGCCAGAGATTCCGGAGATGCCGGTGATCGACCTCAGGAGGTGGGTCTGTAATTTTGGGAATTCTGTGGAAAATTTGGGGGATCTCGTGGTGAAGCTTGGGAATTTTGAAAGTTTTGGGGAAAATTTTGGAGGGAATTTTGGGAGGAATTTCACAAATTCTGGGAATTTTATGGGGAATTTTGGGATTTTTTGGGGGGAAATTTGGGAGAAGTCTCATGAATCTTGGGGGTTTTGTAGGAAATACTGGGAATTCTGGTGGAAATTTTTGGAATTTGGGGTTTTTTTTTAAATTTGGGGAATTTTGTGGGAAATGTGGGAAATTCTGTGGGGAATTTTGGGAGAAATTTGGGGTGTTTTGGGAATTTTTGGAGAAATTTTGGGAATTTGGGATTAATTTTTTGAGAATTGAAGATAAAGTTTTTTGGGAATTCGGGATGAATTTTTTGAGGAATTTTGGATGAATTTTTTAGGAATTCAGGATAAATTTTTCCTCTTTCTCCTCCCCCATCCAGGCTGATCCTGGACCACACCCAAGCCCCAGAGGGGGCAGAACTTGGTGCCATCGTGGCTCCGGACTGGTCCCGCCCCCTCGTGGCCAGGGCCTTTGTTCTGTGCCTGGATGAGACTTCCCCATGCCCTCTTCACCCTAAACCATGCCCACCCCTCCTTAAAACATGCCCATTTAAGCCCCAAGCACTTAAATCCTTCTATTTAAGCCCCACCCTTTAAGTTGTCCCCATTTAAGCCCTACCCACTGTAAGAAACTTTGTTTCAATCTCTACCCACTTTGGGCTCCACCCACTTTAAGCCCCACCCTTAACCCTTCCCATTTGTGCCCCACCCACTTAAAACCCCACCCACTTTAGACCCCACCCCTTTCATCTCTCCCTATTTAGGCTCCTCCCCTTAAGCCCCACCCCCTTTAGCCCCACCCCTTTGACCACCTTTGCCTTGAGCCCTGTCCGCTCCCCCCCCCAGAGCTCTGCGCCTCCCATTGGCTGCAGCTGGAGCAGCCCCACCCCTACAGACCAATCCAGATCAAGCTCCACCCACAGCGCCAATAAAACACACCCACATTGCCTTGCAAGGAGTGCAGGGAGCTTTTGTGTGGATTTTGTGTGGAATTTGGGATTTTTGTGTGCATGTTGGGGTTAGCTCCAATACAAGTGCAGATAATCATGGCTTAAGGCCGTGGGGAAACCCTTTGCAATAGGAGTGAGTAAAAAACCACCCCCAGAATCCTCCAGTTCCAGTATGTTGACTATTTCCACAGAGTTCTCTGCTTCCCTTGTTGTCATTGGTTCCTTTTTGCTGCAATAATTTTAATATTCCTAATGACCCTTCCCTATTGGATCCCCTCCCTAAACTCCACCCTAGTTCCTCCCTACTCCTGCAAGTTTATAAATACCCCTGCCCTGCCCTAACACCTGCTTTTTGCCATTGCCCTCGTGCATGGATCAAGCCTCCCTGTACCATCTGTCCCAGTTCGTTCAGTACAAGCTCTTTGGCTTGCTGTTTGTTGCTTTCTAGTATTAAAGCTTTTTAGTTCCTGAACAATCAGATCAGATTTTCTTTCTGGATAAAATCACCAAGTTCAGTGAAGCCACTGACCCTAATAGCCGGGCTAAGGTCGGCCAGAGGCTTCGTACCTCCAAAATTCCATCTCTCCAAGGATTGTGCCCAGACAAAAGTAGCCAGGACACACAGGTCTGGTGGCCCTGTCCTCTGGTGATTTCCTTAGACTATGAGCAGAATGTTTTCATTTACCAACGCCTTGGAGAGGGCTCAGAGATCTCCCCAGGTGGAGTTTGGAGGCTGCAAGAACATGACCACTATACAGGGATAAAGAAGCTCTGTGCTCAGTAGGGTGGAGACTGAGGACAGCAGAGGAGAGCCCTGGGAGGGATTGCAGGGCTGTTTCAGAGATGGTGGATCCTTTTCACATAGTAGAAATCAACTGGAGAAAGAAAAAATTAATGCCAAGGGCAATAGATGAGGTCCAGACTGGACACAAGAACTCCGCACTCGCCCCGTAACTCTTACGTCTCAAGCATACACCAGTCACACACCACCCAACCAAGCGATAGTCTGCTGTTCTCGCCTGGATCTTCATGCACAAGAAATTACAGGTAACATACTGCAGTTTTCCTCTGGGAGCTCAGATTCCTTGCCTGTGCCTTGTCTGTTTTATGAATTTCCTGTTCCAGTCACTAAGGGTGGGGCGCCTCCCTGAGATCAGTTGTTCTCCCCCCAAAAATGGAAATTCGTCACGTTGAGGTCACCAAATTTGTTATAAATTACTCACCAAAATCGGGTAGGTTGATTAATAAGGCAATTTATTAGTTCCTTGATAAGGAATGGGCAAGCAGCGGTGGGGATGCAGGGAGTCCCCTCTGCACCATCACGTCTGTCTTACCCCTCATCACTGCCCCTTTTACAGGCAGTTTCTGGTGGGCCCATGTCATGCCCACCGTGCTGTGGTACAAGTTCGAGCAAGTCCAAACATGTTGGCTAGCACTCAAGCAGCCGTGGCTACAAGCCCCCACCAGGTCTGGACAAAGCTTGAACACATTCTCAGATTACACTCCTAGCAAGTAGGTAACAGCAGTGGCAAGTCTGCTCATGTCCACATAAGCCTGTATTTTTCTTATACGTAAAAAGTGGATACAATTCATAATTATAGTGGCAAAATAATAAATACATACAAACAAAAGCCAACAATTCACAGCATAATGATTTAAGCAAATATAATGAAATTATTATATTTTCCTGTGTCTCATGTCCATGTTTTACTTTGAATTCAGTATTCTTGTTTATATTGATCCCATGGTGTATTTCCATAATGACACGAATCACTATGTAGCATCTCACATTACTCCTCAGCGTGTTTTCAACTGAGATGGGTGTCCTGTAACCTAGGGACAGGGTGGGTAAGTGCCAGCTGGGTCACAACCCCTTCTCTCAGAGCAGTGCACCCTTCCTGGGTGCTCCTGAGCACAGCTGGGCTGCAAAACATTGCTGAATGCACCTGGATGGGAAGGGCTGGGGTCTGCAGGGGCCACAGCGGGAGGGGCTGAGCGCACTTGACCTGTTGGGCCCGGGGCAGGCTGAGCTCAGAGCTCAGCGGGGCTGCAGCTTCTGCCCAGGGGCAGCTCCACTCTCTGCTCCCTGGGACAGGGACAGGACTCAGGAGCGGCTGGAGCTGTTTCTGGAGGGGTTTGTGTCGGATACCATGGAAAGGTTCTTTCCGCCAGAGGGTGCTGGGCACTGCCCAGGCTCCCCAGGGAACGGGCACGGCCCCAGAGAGCTCCAGGAGCGTTTGCACAGCGCTGCCAGGGTGGGATCGTCGGGGCGTCTGTGCAGGGCCAGGGCTTGGACCGGATGGCCCTTGTGGGGCCCTGCCAGCCCCGGATGTTCTCTGAACGACGTGAGACTGGGTAAAACGCTTCGTACGTAAGGGTGTACTGGAGTAAGCACATCCTTTGCTTTGGTTCCACCCTTTGCTTTGCTTTGGTCCGCCCCCGGCGAGCGGGCGGGACGCGATGGGGCCGTGCCCAGAGCCGCTCGCTGTGGCGGGAGCGGCGGGCGCAGCCCCCCTGCCCGGGGGCGACCCCTCGAGCTGGGCGTTCTGTGGCCAGGAGACGCCTGCGTGCTGCGGCTGCACCGTGCTGCGCAGTGAGTGCCGGCCCTGCCAGCCCGGCGCGTCCCTGCGGTCACTGCCGCCATCCCTCCCTCCGTCCCTCCCTCCCTCCCTCCCTCCCGCTCGGGTGCGGCCGCAGCGCCGCCTTGGGCCGGCAGCAGAAGGGCTCGGAGCTCCCGCGAGTGCGGACGGTGAGCGCCGGTCCTGGCTGGGCACAGTGCCGGGCCGCTCGGGAGTTCCCGGGAAAGGCGCCGAGGACAAGCCCGGTAAAGGGCCCGGAGCGCTCGTGTGCCCCCGAGAGCCGCTGGAACACTTATGTGGGATGGTCTGTACATTCCGCTTATGGCCCAAGGGAGAGGGGTTTCTCCCAAGGACATGTCGTGATAGACAAGGGGAACAGCCTTAGGACGAACGAAAGCAGGTTCAGATTAAACATCAGGAAGTAATTGTTCTCTGGGAGGGTGGGCAGACCCTGCACAGGGTGTCCAGAGAAATTGTGGCTTCCTCTGAATCCCTGGAAGTGTCCAAGGCCAGGCTGGACACTGGGGCTTGGAGCAATCTGGGGCAGTGGGAGGTGTCTCTGCCCATGGCAGGGGGTGGCACTGGATGAGCTTTAAGGTCTGTTCCACAGTTTAGTGATTCTGATGGTCTGGCTGAGATCAGTCAGCCTTAGGAGCTGTTGCAATTCAGGCTGAAAGATGAATGCTCATAATTCACACTGTGTAAAGTAAGAATGAATGCTTAAAAAATTTTAGCGCCTGATTATTTTTTTTTTTTTTTTTTTTAGAAAAGGGATGGGGAGAGGTGCTTGCTTCTATTTTCTTCTGAATAAATGTTATTTCTTACTTACAGCATGGTAGAAGCCTTATTCTGCTCTGGCTGCTCAAGGACACTTAGCAGGATCTACAGGCGTACCTCAAGGCATCTCGACTGCAAGAGAGATTTGTTCTGTTTCAGTGTTTACTCTGTTGAAAGGTAAATGCAGAATGTTTATGGGTCAGCCTGCCAGCCCCACTTCACTCACCAGGTATGGCACTGAGGGTGCTCCTGTTATACTCTGGCAAGTCTAGAAGGTAGCTTTTCCTGCTGCTCTGTCCCAGAGTGGTTTTCTGCATCGCTGCTGTTGGCATCATAGCGATCAGCTGTGAGGAACCTGTGTAAGGCAAATCCTAGGGGGAAAAAACCAAACAAGAAACCAACCAGGTCTGCCTTTTGTATGAGAAATTGCATTGCAACCAAGAAAATATCACCAGGTGCAGGGCACGGGAGGGTTCCTTCACATTGATCAGAAGAGTACACAAACCAGGCACCAAATAGGTCTGGCTGGAGCCAGCGAGGGTCAGCATTATCTGCAGCAAGTGTGGCCAGAGGGTCTCGGGCAGAACTTGGGGTGAGTCCAACCTGTACTGGCCACAACTGCTCTGTCTTTGCTAAATTGAGCAAAGGCAAATCTGACAAGTGAGTATGTGCTTGAGGCTCTCACTCAACCATCTTCATATCTGTCTAGAAAATGAAAAGTGTGCTCAGGTTTAGTGGGTTTATAGCACTTAAAAGTGGTCTTAGAGTATTCTTCCATAACTATATCCTGAATTTAGGCTCCATGTCACAGTTCTTTTATGCGAGCATTGTTCTAATAGACAATGATTGTTCATCTGGACAAGTTTTAATGTCTCTTTTTTTCTGACATTCCTATTTATTTTGCTGTATTGCTGTGGATGTTCACCCTCACACTCTGGACAGTGGTTTTGGGTTTTTTCTTCAATCCACAGCTAGGATACTTTGTTTTTTCCATGGCAGTCAAATTCTCTGAAGCACTAACCTGGCTGCAGGATGGCACTTTCTTGGAGAGTAGTGCTGCTTCTCCCAGCCAGCACTGCACAGGTCTTGGTGTCTGTAATTTTTCACTGCATCCTGTAGCCCCAGAATCCATGGGTGTCTCCCAGGGCTCTGGAGCAGTGCCGTGTTTGGGTTTTTGGCTTCAGAGTGGGAAGTGCATGACCTAAACTGTGGCATCTCTGCTCTGTTCCAGGAACCCTGGAAAAGCAAGCTGTTATCCATGAGGAATCCCTTTACTCTTGAAAGTTGAGCTGTCTTTGAGACCTACTGCAAAGGGTGAGATTTAACCTTATACCATTCTGTGTTGAAATCACCTCTGTGAAACCTTAATGTGCTTCAATAGATCCTGCAGAGCAGCTTGTTTCACCCAGAGCCGTTCCGTGCATTGTACCATTTTCATTGGTATCTTGTGTTATGCAAGATTTTCAGTAACTTTTCCTTCCATTTTCATGGTAAATAGCATTTTCTGTGTATCAAGATCCTATTTATGTCTCGGTCATTTGATACGTTGTTTCTAGCTACTGATTCACTTCTCCTTTTAGCCATATTTCTGTCTTTTGTGCAAATGGACTTAATGCTTTTGTGTAACTTTGTGTTGAAATATTACATCATAAATCAAGTTGATATTTTGCTTTACTAAAATCTTGTGACTGCAGGTAGGAAGATCTTAGAGCAAATAGTGAAGGAAGTTTATTGTGGAAACTGAAGGTTGTCCAGCAAAAGCTGAGTGTGTGACTGACGATTCCCAAGGCTGAAAAAATTACTGTGCACACAGTGAATATTGGAGTGGGGTGAGGTGTCAAAATATGAAAGTATCAGGGAAAGAATCACATGAAAAGAATTGGTGATGTGAGATCAGATTTGAGCCCTTTTTGCTGTCCACATATGCTCTTTGTGTTGTCAAATTTTGTGAGTAACCAGGTACCTTTCCCTGGTTATTTTGCAGGTACACAGGACATTCAGAGCTCTGGAGACAAGGCTGAGCACTACTGAGTGGGGAGTGGCTACTGTGCACAGGCAGCTCTGGCAGGAAATGAATGTTGGACTGCAGGGAATGGCCAAGGTGAGACTTGGCCCTGCAGTCCTCTGGGGTCTATGGGGACTCGCAAAGATGTGAAAGGGCTGCAGGCCACGGGTGGAGCAGTGCTGACCCAGGCTGTGACCCAGCCAAGGAGTTCTTCCAATGTCCCTTGAGAGGACACCGCAGGGGTTTTTTCTTAATAAGGACTTCTGAGAAGGCAAGGTGTGGACTCTTGGTTTCATGTAAATATTTATTTAAATTTTTGTCTCTGAAAGCAAAGCATTTATCTCCTGACTTCCCTGCTATTCAATATCTACTGAACTGGGTGTGCATTTTCCTAAGCTAATAAAAAATTTCTTGTCCTGTGTGCTCCCCATCTCATTCCCTTTCACTACTTCACTCTTTCTTGTTCTTCTTTTTGTTTTAAGGAATAAACCCTTAATAATTATTTATTTAATAAATGTTGCTCAATTCCTCTGTACCTGTGTGCACCTGCTGCCCAGAGCTCCTCCCTTACTGCACCCCTCTCTTGGTAAGCCTCTGTCCTGCTGGCCGTGCCTCTCTGTCTCCATCCCTGTGCTGC
Source organism: Catharus ustulatus (assembly GCF_009819885.2). Lineage (NCBI taxonomy): Eukaryota > Metazoa > Chordata > Aves > Passeriformes > Turdidae > Catharus > Catharus ustulatus. Next base: position 10,951 of record NW_024879502.1, read on the forward strand.
TCCTCGCCTGTCTTTGCCCGTCCCGGCCCATGCCGTGGTCCTTTCCTCTCCGTGTCCTTGTTTCCTTCAGTCCTTGCTGTGTGTTTGGCACTCTTTTTCTCTGTGTCTCACTTGTGTTCCTGTTTTATTCTCTGTGGCTCTGCAGTGCTTCCTGTGCCACTGTTTCCCACAGGATCCTTGTGTCCCGTTTGCTGTCCCTGCTCTTTTTCAATCCCTCTCTGTATGCTACCCATCCAGCATCCCTGGGGTTTTTTGGTGGTTTTTTTTTTTTATTTTTTTCCATTTCATCCTGCACCCTGATATTGGTTTCTTCCTGTGTCTCCTCTCTGCTGCCACTCCTCCTTTCGGCCTCTTGTCACCTGTGTCCGTGGGACTGGGGAGGAGCTTCAGCCCTTCTGGGGGCTGCCCCCCCTTTCTTGTGTCAGCAGAGCCCCTTTCTGGGGGAATGTAGACGTGGAATGGGTTGGAATCAAGTGCCATGCTACTGTCCAGGGCAGTTCTGTGGGTCGTTCTGTGCCTTCTTTGGGGGTGAGGAAGAAAGGCTGAGGGGAGGGGGTGGAGATTCGGGGGCTGCGCTGTCATTGGGGGCACCCCGAGGTCCCTGGGAGAGGGAGCCATGCTGCGGGGCAGGAGCAGGTGAGTGGGAATGGGGGGTGGGTCACACTGGGAGCCCTCCCACAGAGGGACCCGAGGGTGCCAGAGCCTTCACAGGGAGGGGTGGGTGTAGAATACATAAAAAATATCAATATAAGAAATACTTAAATATAGTTTAAAATAAAAGTTTTATTGGTTTTTATTTGGTTAGAGGCAGAGTTTTTTAATAGATAATATAAATTTAAAATATAAATAAGATGAAAATATAGATATATTGTTTGTATAAGTATAAAATACAAACAGATACAAGTACAGTAATTTCACAACTATAAGGCACACTCTTTTGACTAAAATTTTCCCCTGAACCCAGAAGTGCACCTTATAGTCTGGGTGCCTTATCTGATGGACAAAGTTGCGACATTTGCCACCCCGGAAGTGTGAGCCGCAATGCGGGGGATGGTGCTGTGGGAGTGCCGAGGGGCGGGAGCGGGCGGCCACGGCCGGCAGGAGCCGTGCGGAGAGGGAGGGAGCCAGCGCCGGCCCCGACCACTGCGCGGGGAGAGAGGGAGGGGGCACCGGTCCTGGACGCGGAGCGGGAAGAGAAGGAGGTGGCGCCAGTCCCACGCGAGCCGTGCGGGGAGAGAGGGAGGTGGCGCTGGTCCTGTACGACCTGTGCAGGGAGAGAGCGGCGCTGCCCTGGCCCTGTATGTGCTGCACGGTAGATGGCGGAGCGCCCCGCGCCGGCCCCGTGTGTGCCGCGTGGGTAGAGAGCAGTGTGGCGCCGGCCCTGACCATCACGCAGGGAGAGAGGGAAGCACCACGGCTGGCCCGGCGCGAGCAGCGCAGGGAAGGCGGGAGCGGGCAACCACAGAAGCCGTGAGTCGTGGCCACCCTGAGCCAACCCAGACCACGGGCAACCCCGAGCCACCCTGGACCGCCGTGAGCCGCAGCCGCCCCGAGCCCCACCTTGCCAGCCAGCGCCGGGGGCGCACGGGAGTTCTGAGACTCATGGCACCGGGAGGGCGCCTGGGACTGCATTTAAAGGCTACGCCAATCTGTGAAAAATGTTTGCAAATTGAGCACATGCCAGTAAACCCGCGATGGCACGATTCTGTTACTAATTCGTTACTTTGTTGCATGCCACGCGACTCCTCACTGCAAAAAAAAAAGTGCACCTTTTAGTCCGGTGTGCCTTATATGATCTACAAAGTTGCGAAATTTGCTGACTCCCGGGGGGTGTACCTTATAGTCCGGTGCGCCTTATGGTCGTGAAATTACTGTAACATACATATATGGAAAAGATATAGTATATAATAGAAATATTATTGCACATATTATTATATAATGTATGAATATAAATTATGAATTTGAAAAATAGAAATATAAAAATATTTAAATACTGTTTAAAATAAAGGGTTTTTTCAGGGTTTTTTTAGAGGCAGGGCTTTTTGTAAATAATATAAATAGCATACACAAAAATATAAATATGCAAATCTACAATAAATATATACAAACATATAAAAGTATAAATATGTCATAACTATGCATGCAGATATAAATATATGTAAATATAAAATATTTATAACTATAAATTAGAAATAATATTGTATATATTGTTTTAGTATATCATGTACATAATAGAGATATTACATAATACATAAATATAAATTACAGATATAAATATGATAAATATTAATAGAAAAAGAAATATACAGTAGTTTCACGAATACAAGCCACACGGACTATAAGCCGCATCGCCGGGTGTTGGCAAACATTTTGTTCTTTGTCCATAAATAAACCGCACCCGAGTATAAGCCGCTCTGTCGTTCGCAGGGAGGACCTGTGTGCAACAAAGTTGCCAAATAGTAACAGAACCGCGGCAGGGCGGGGTTTACTGGCTCAGCTAAGGCTGTGCAGGCTCGGCCCGCTCGGGGCTGCTGACGGGGCCAGGTGGCCCAGCTCGGTGGGGCTGCTCGGGACCAGCTCGGCAGGGCCACTCGGGGCCGGCCGCCACTGCCACTGGACTCAGTCACCCCAACCCGGTGCTGCCCTGCGGTGGCAGGTAGGTATGGAGCCCCCACGCACCTGCGGCGGCGGGCGGGGGCGGAGCTTCCCCACACCCGTGGTAGCGGCGGCGGGCAGGGGCGGAGCTTCCCCACGCCTGCCGCGGTGGCGGCGGGCGGGGACAGAGCCTGCCTTCTCCTGCCGCGGCGGGCGGGGGCAGGAGCCGCCCGCTTACCCCACAGGCTGCGGGGATGGCAGCACGGAGCCCCTGCCTTCCCCCCAGGCTGCGGGGATGGCAGCACGGGGCCCTCCCGTCTCTCCCCCGGGCTGTGGCAGAGGAGGGAAGGAGAGAGCTCTCTCGCCTCTCTCCCTGCCCCCCCGTGCTGCCTGCAGGGAGCCAGGCTCCACCCGTGGCGCAACAGAGTAACAATTTGTAACAATCACGAAATGCCGGCTTTTACTGGCAAGTTGCTCGACTCGGCACCTCGGTTTCCACTTCTGGGGGTGGAAATGTCAGAAAATTATTCACATGTTAGCTGCTCCTGAGTAATAGCCGCATTTCCGGTTTGGGAGCAGAATTTTAGTCAAAATGATGTGGCTTGTATTCGTGAAACTACTGTAGTTTAAAATAAAGGTTTTTTGGTTTCTATTTTGTTAGAGGCAGAGCTTTTTTATAAGTAATACTAAAAATATATAAATATACAAATACATAATATAAAAAGACATAGATATATACATATATATAAAATATAAATAAATGGTAGTAAAATAAAATATAAATTTATAAAATAAATAATAAAAATAAGATTGCATACATGTCTTATAGTATATTCGAATATAAGTTAGATTGAATATAAAAAATTAATTATATATTATAAATATTAATATCAATATTTAAAAATATAATTTTTTAATACATGTAAAGGAATTTTTTTGTTGTTGTTTTTATTTGGTTACAGGTAGGGGTTTTTTAGTTTTGGCTGGGGTTTTTTTGAGGCATTCATTCAGGAGGATTTTTTGATGGGATAGGATCTTTCTCTTTTTGGCCCCTGCCCCCCAGTCTGTCCCGAAAGTGCCGCAGCCGCAGGCTGAGAAAACCCAGTATTTCTGCTACAGCAGGGGACTAAATGGAACATGAGAAGACATTTATTTGCTGTTTAAGGTGAGGTGAACACTCCCTGTTGCCTCAGGGGTTCACTTGATGGGAACTCCAGCTTTCCCAGCATTTGAAGTGTTTAAATCAGGCTGTGCTGGGGATGCCTCTGCCCGGCACCAAATGTCTTGTGCAGGAGCACTCCTGGCGTTCCTTCCCTGGGGGTTCTAGGAAAATAAGAAGTTAAAGTTTTGGCAAAACTTTTTGTTTTGGCAAATAAATTAAAAGTTAGTTTAAAAAAAAGTTTTTGTGTTTTTGGTTTTTGGGGGTTTTTTGGTGTGGTGTTTTTGTTGTTGTTGTTGTTGTTGTTGTGGTTTTTTTTTGGTGCTAGACAATGTAGTTGAGAGAGAATTTGGAGAAGGATGATAGAGGATATCCTATTACAATTCTAGGACACTTTATTATTTAGTTCATGTTGTTAGCTGTATGATCAAATTAATATATTTTAATTCTATATGTTATTCACTATGTGCAATTTTGGTTTTGTGTTGGGGGTGAGGGTGGTCCCTGACAATACTTTTTAGGGTTCCTCTGATATTAGGGCGATGGTGGCAGAAAATAAAAGAAGAGCGGTGCAACCACAACTAGCAACATAAATACTTTCATAATAGTGAAAACAAATGTGGGATGAGGCCCAAAAATCCGAACGCTGACTAGGTCTTTGTAGGAGTCAGTGGTCGAGGACCAAGATGTAGGGAGGTCCAGGGTATAAAACAGGAGCAGGAAAGGGGCTGAGGTTAGGGTCCAATGAGTATACGAGAAAGTGGTGCAGAGGTGGGGTAAGGGAAGGTAGGGTCCAATGGGGATACAAAGAAGGGAGAAGTGGTGATGATAACTGGAAAATGAGGGTTGGGAATATGTATGAGGCATTATCATGGGCGATCCCATAACTCCTTGGAACTTCTTCTTTTGGGATCGCCACAACTCAAACAGATGCCTGCCAAGGTCTAGGGTTGGGGTACAGTCTTCCTCAGATATGGTTACTGGACCCGGAACACAGGCCAGGCTGACTCCCACAGTTTTGGGTGAAGGTAGCTTTATGGATGGCTTTCTATTTGACGTAGAATTATTTAAAATAGGTTTTTTTTAATAGACTTCTGATATGTACTATTGGGATTTTGGGTAGGGCCAACCCTGCTGGTGGAGTTCTGGTTGTGAATTTATTAGCTGGCTTTTGTTAGATGCCTTTTTAAATTTTGGAGTGGTTTTTTTGTTGTTGTTGGTTTGTTTTTTAAATTTAGTGCTTTTTAAATGGTTTTTAATAATTTATTATATAGAGTAGTTTCATGAATACAAGCTGCACGGAGTATAAGCCGCACTTCCAGTGCATCGACAATGTTGATGTCTTTGTCAATAAATAAGCCGCACCCCGAATATTAGCCGCACTTTCGTTCGTAGCGAGAATCCATGCGCAGCTTTCATAAATTGGCCAATTAGTAACAGGATCGCGGCATAGCGGGGTTTACTGGCTCGGGGCGGGGCCAGGCAGGCTCAGCCCGCTCATGGTTGCTGACAGGGCCGGGTGGCCCAGCTCAGCACCATGGCTCGGTGGGGCTGGCCGGGTGGTGCTGCCGCCGCCGCCGGGCTCGCTGGCCCCCCTCTCCCGTCAGCACCGCCCTGCTGCCGCGTTTGCTCGCCCTGCCGGTGGGGCAGCCGCCGCTGCCAGGCTCGCCCTGGCCACCCCGTGCCGCATTTGCTCGCCTGGCCGGCAGGGCTGCCACCGCCACCGGGCTCGCTGGCCTCCCTCTCCTGTCAGCACCGCCCCGCGCCGCGTTTGCTCGCCCTGCCGGTGGGGCGGCTGCCGCCAGGCTCGCCGGCTGCCCCCTCCCGTCTGCACCGCCGCCGCGTTTGCTCGCCCTGGCCGGCACTGCAGGCCCCCGCACCGCCGGGCTCCCCCACGCTGCTGGCCCCGATTCTGCTGGGCTTCCCCCGCTGCCAGGCAACCCCACCCGCCGGGCTTCCTGCTTCTGCCATGCTCCCCTGCACTGCTAGCCCCAGTTCTCCCGGGCTCCCCCGCCCTGCTGGCTCGGGCTCTGCCGCCCCCCCTGCCCCGCCCTGCTGGCTCAGGCTCAGCCGCCTGCCCCCTACACTGCTGGCCCCGCCTCTGCCAGGCTTTCCCACCTCAGCCGGGGCCGGCCGGGCTCCAGCTTGGCTTGGGGCTGCCGTGGGCTCTCACTTCCATGTTGGCAACTTTTAGAATATTGTTCATATATTAGCCGCCCCCGAATATTGGCCGCACTTCTGGGTTTCCACCAAAATTTTGGTCAAATTGGTGCGGCTTGTATTCGTGAAATTACTGTAGTTTTTTGTTTGTTGATGGTATATGAGCAGGGATATAGTCTATTTATTTAATACTATGCTTTTTAGTTTAAGTATTAAAAAGGTTTTTTCTGAATTGAGTTTTGTTCTTGGTTTTTTTTGGTGGGGTGTTGTTTCTAAAGGCTGTGTTTTTTAAGGTTTACGATGGTGTTATGGGCTGTAACATGAGGTGTAGCGTAGGTTTTAAATTATTTTGTGATGGCTTTTACTATTGTGAGTATGTCGTGTTTGTTTTGGTGGTTTTGAGGTAGAGTCATGGAGCTGATTTATTAGGTTTTTAAATATTTATAATTGGAATATTAGTATATAATATTGTTATTATATATTATTTATATTAGATTGTTATATCATGGGGGTTTTATTTATGTGGCTTGTGTACGCAGTATGCGTTTTATAGTTATAGATAATTTGGGAGCTATTATTTATAGTTAAATATATCTTTTGGTTTTGTGTTTATTTATAGGTGGTATTTTTGTTTTGATGGTTTGAAACATAATGGGTTTATTGAGTTAGGAAAAATTTTTTTGTTGTTGTTACTTGTCCTTGGTCACAATGTAAAGATGTACCCAAAAGTATGTATCTATCACCATCTACTGAAGCCAGGTGGGGCAGTGATTCTTATCTCTGTGGGAGAGATATTCTCTACTAATGGACCATCTGTTAAAAAACAGATGGGACAATGTTCTTTATCTTTCCCACAACACACCCTTCCTCCAGGAAGATATCTTCTGCTAATGGCCCACTGAGCCCCACTGTGTGACTGATAAAACTACATCATGCCATTGGCAGATGCTCCAACCAGGGGGAGGAGCCAAGCATTTCCTACCTAGATAAAAATCTGAGATTTGGAACACCAAAGCAGTCTTTTTCTACTGGATTCCACAGGAAAACTGGACCTTTCCACATCATCACTGGACCTTCAGAGCAAAACTGCACCCTTCTACAGGACCACTGCTTCAACTGAACCACATCTGTTGCTCCAGGAGGACTGCAGCCACCATTTAACTGGACTGCTACCACCAGGATATCTAGCGGGGTGTCAGATTGTATACTGACTCTGTCAGTGGTTTTTCTTTTGTACTATTGCATGTATTTTATTTTTCTCTTTTTTCCTATTAAATTGTATTTCTGACTTGGAGTCTCTCGTTGGTTTTGCTTTCAATACCGTTGCAGTAAGTATAAACAGATATATTATAGTAAAGCTATGAAATGCAACGTAGTTAATAAACAACAAGGTTACAAAAATTTCTTTTTAGTTCTACCAAGAAGGAGTTGAGAAGTTTCTTTTTAGTTGTACCGAGAGGGGGAATTGTGGGATTCCTTAAAATGAGAAGGCTTTTGGGAAAGCTGCAAAAAAAACAGGCCTCAGAGACAACAGAACAGCAATTAGAGCTAAGCAGAAAGCATAAGGCATGTCAGCAGAAAATATATAAGATGTAGAAAATATATGAGATGTAGAAAGTAAGGACAAATAGAACAATGGTCTGTGTATTAATGCTTGGCTAGAATAAGTCTCTAAGCTGCAGAAAAGCATATCTAGCAAGATATTAGAAAAATCTAAGCTTAATAATGGAGCTCAATACATCGTATTTTAAGGCTTACAAGTAGGTATTGTATTAAAAATAAGCAAGCATGGTTTTAATCAAAGGTACATGTACCTATAGTGGTTGGATAGAACTACTGTCAATATGTTTCTGCTTTTTGTGATTGGTCAAAAAACTTTCAAAGTGCATTGTAACATCATGTTCTCTGGCTGTTGATGAGGATGTGAACTTCTGGCATCTTCCCATTGTCCCAACCTTATAATGAGACTGATGCTTGGGAGGAAAGGAAAAATAATAATAAAGCAGCTCATAATGCATTCCACAGCAGTCCCGTCCTGTTCGTCATTCGGTATATAAACCCTGGGCCAGCATTAACCACGAGTGAGGAATCGCAGCCCCTGCCTCAGACCTGCAAGGTGCTGGTCAGAGCGTCCTGCAGGAACAGGACTCTGCTCTCTGGCCAGCAACAGCCTGCTTTTGCTTCCGTGACCACAGGCAGGAATTCAGGCAGGGGTAGAGGCAGTGGGCAGCTTGAGTTTGTAGAGGGCCTGGGGCTGCACATCTGAACCTCCACCTGGAAACACACTTGGGGGAATATAAACTTGAGCTGGAGTGCCTGTTCTGAAAGGCCCAGAAGTAATTCAGCCTTGCCAGGGCTTCTGAAGAGTGTGTTGATGTTCCTAGGGAAAGCTAGAGGAAACTGTCACAGGAAACTTCTTAGCTAACAAAAAAAAAGGCAGCTAGAAGCAAAGATGTACTTGCTCAGCTCAGAGCTGAGTACAGGGGAGATGTGTGAAACCACAATGAAGGAATTCCTCCATCTCCTCCTGTTTCCCTGTGGCCTAGTTTAAATACTGCAGACCCATGTCTGGGCATAGAGCAGGTGCTAGGGGATACTGTATCACAAAATCACCCCAAGACAAGAAGCAAGTCCCTTTTCTCCAAAGACGTTTCCCCAAATGTGTAGCACACACACACCCCTGCACATACACACACCCCAGCACACACACACACACCCCTGCACACACACACACACCCCTGCACATACACACATCCCTGCACACACACACACCCCTGCACACACAAACCCCTGCACATACACACATCCCTGCACACACACACATCCCTGCACATACACACACCCCTGAACACACACACACCCCTGCACACACACACACCCCTGCGCACACACACACCCCTGCACACATACACACCCCAGCACACACACACACCCCTGCACACACACACCCCCTGCACACACACACACCCCTGCGCACACACACATCCCTGAACACACACACACACCCCTGCACACACACACCCCCTGCACACACACACACCCCTGCACACACACACACCCCTGCACACACACACATCCCTGAACACACACACACACCCCTGCACACACACACCCCCTGCACACACACACATCCCTGCACACACACACATCCCTGCACACACACACACATCCCTGCATATACCCACACCCCTGCACATACACACCCCTGCACACACACACATCCTTGCACACACACACATCCCTGCACACACGCACACCCCTGAACACACACACACCCCTGCACATACACACACCCCTGCACATACACACCACTGCACATACACACACCCCTGCACATACACACACCCTGCACACACACACCCCTGCACACACACACACCCCTGCACATACACACACCCCTGCACATACACACACCCTACACACACACCCCCAGCACACACACACACCCCTGCACACACACACACCCCTGCACATACACACACCCCTGCACATACACACCCCTGCACACACACACATCCCTGCACATACACACACCCCTGCACATACACACATCCTTGCACACACACACACCCCTGCACATACACACACCCCTGCACCCACCCACACACACACACACACACACCCCTGCACATACACACACCCCTGCACACACACACCCCAGCACATACACACACCCCTGCACACACACACCCCTACACACACACACATCCCTGCACATACACACCCCCCAGCACACACACACACCCCTGCACATACACACATCCCTGCACACACACACACCCCTGCACACACACACATCCCTGCACACACACACATCCCTGCACATACACACCCCCCAGCACACACACAAACCCCTGCACATACACAAACCCCTGCTGTGCCACTCGCAATGCCCTGCTCCTGCTACCACAGCTGGCTGGTAGAGCCCACTGCTCACATGTTCTCCCACACCTTGCACTGCCTTGCTGCCCTGCAACCTTCCCTCAGCCTGTCTTTTCTCCACTGCCTTGCATTGACTCACTCAACCATTCCCCACTTGACTTCCTTACCCATTTATCCAGGTCCACCCTTTAATTTCCTACTCCTTCTAGGACTCTCATTGCCTTGTCCAGCTCTCCCTTGCCTTGCCTTGCCAAGCCACCACTTGACTTACCTTGCCCTTGAGGCCATTCCTTGCCTTGCATTACCTTCCTCAGCCTTCCCCACCTAGAATTCAAGATCTCTTTTTTGAGACATTTTCTGGCCTTGTCCTGCCCTGCCTGGTCCCTCAAGGACTCTTAAGACTGTCCAGTATCCACAGTGTTTTGGGAGCACATCAGAGAGAGTCCAGAGGAGGTCCCATGCAGCCAGACAGGCAAAGCAAGGCAGACATAGGCAAGGGAAATAACAAAGGTAAAAAATTAGGGGAAAGCTAGGCAAGGTACTGAAGGCAAGACCAAATGAGGTACCAAGGGGAGGAATAGTCCAGCAAGACATTTCTGTCCTATGCAAAAGCATTCTGTGCTCTATGCAAGAGCAGTTGCTGGACGAATGCAATACTGCAGGTGGTATGCAACTTTCACTTGGTAAGATCCTCTGTGAGAATGGCAATGCTTTTTCATGGAAAGGAAAGCACAAAGCCCCGGTGTTTCATGTGTGGATAAGAAGCTCCCTAATGCAAGTCAGACTTCCTGTCCTGGCAACTTTCTGTCCTGGCGTATTTGGTGTTGGAGCACTGCCTCAATTTGTACAATTATGGAGTCAGTATCATTCTGTGAAAGGTGGTGTCCTGAAAGATTTAATTTAGCATGTGGTTTCCCCTTCTCATAGGGGGCCTTCTTGAAATTCTGGCAGCACACATCCTTTGGACAAGGTAAGCAGCTATGCTGAGTCTTGGTGTGCAGCAGATCTAGTGCCCTGGGCATGTAATGCTCAGTAACAGTGTTCTGCCACCTTGGTATGGGATCAGTCCCCAGATGGTTTGCATTTTGGAGGAGGGGATGCCATTTCTTTTGAGATGGGCTTCTAGTTCCTCTCTTTGGTAAAAATAAGCAAATTTAAATGTACAACCTGGGTGAATTTAGTGAATTTAAGTTTTTTCCAAAAGGCAGGTGGCTGGGTTGGAGCAGTTGAACTGTCAGTGGGAATGCAGACGCCAAGCTGTTGAGCTTTTTGTCCTGGTAGCTTTAGAGTGTGAGCAGTCCCTGGTGCCGTTCTGTTTGGATCCTGACTCTGTGAGACTGAAGGCTTAGGCTGATCCCTAGAGCTGAGAAGGAAAGCTGGGTGTGTGCTAGTAGTTTGAAGGGTGCAGCTGGAAGTGTAGGCAGCAAGATCTTTCTCACCTGGCACTTTCGTGAGCTCTGGTTTTGCCAGATGTTTTCAAGTTAGCGACCAGACTCTGAGAGAGTGAAGAGATTTATTAGGGCAATGGAGTTCATGTTTTCCTTCGAGTGTGGTGCAAAGAAAAGTATGCATTTGGAAGAGGAAGTGCTGGCGCTGTAGATTTGAGAGCAGGGACGTTTTGCAGCTTGGCTCTGCACTAGCTGGGGGTTTCGAGCTGGGCTCGGCACGAGTCTTTCTATTGTGAGTTGACAGCGCCGTGGTGGGGTTGTTTTGATGAGTGCCGACAATGCCCAGGAGAAAGCTGAGACCTTTCCTGGCCCGCTTCCACTCGTGCGGGAGCAGTGCGGGAAAGAGCTCTGCTGTGGATCCTGGCTCTTGGGGACAGACAGAATGTGCTCCTGCATGCAGCAGGGAAGGAGGAGGAATCGTTTCATTGTTGGCTGTGCACTTTATAGGCTGCGAAAGAAAAGGCAATTCCAGTATTGCCTTTTTGTTTTACCACTTTTTCTGTGTGATCAGCTGCTCAACGTGCAATTCACACCAACTGAACTACATCAGACTCCCTGGACATACACACTTTCCCTCAAGCTCTATGTATCTATCTCACCCTCTCACTCTCACTCACCCAAACACCTTCCAAACATCCAGCAGCTGCTCCCAAAGGAGTTTGAGAACACAGAACCAATGTTGGCCTTCATCTTCCCTTTGTCCTGTTGAAACTAGACCAAACTACAGATTCACACTTTCTTTCTCAACTCTCTCTCTATATTGCATCATCGCATTTTCCTAAGGTGACAGAGTCCATTGCTACAGGAAAACATTTCCAGCTGCAGTTCAGATTGAAAGATTTGCCAGGAGAGAAAGCATTTTCTGACCTTCCCTCTTCCCTGGGAAACCTGATATTCGCAGCACAATCACCTTCACACACCTTTAGTGTTACTGAGTCTAAGCAGATGTATCTCACAGAGAAAGAAGTGCCAGGACAGAAGACATTCCTTCTTTCTCCTAGTAGCCTTTAAACTGCACCCAGCACACTGGGACTATGCACTGTCCTTCTGACATATATGTACCATCGTATTTTCCCACTTTTGCAGGTCTTCTTCCAACATACAGCAGCTGCTGCGTTATAAAAAGTCCTAGAAGAAAAAGTCAGTGCTGAGCTGCACCTTCCCCTTGTCATCTGCATCAAACTTGCCACTGCACTCTGTACTTCTCCACTGCATCTACCATCGTGTTCTCTGGATCTCGGAGTCTCATTAAATGGGATTGTTTTCCCCTAGGGCTTGGATAAGA
>NW_024879503.1:0-22683 GCF_009819885.2 Catharus ustulatus
CCAGACCAAAAATATCCTAAATACACCCCAAATTCCACCCCAAAATCACCCAAAATTACCCCAAAAATCACCCAAAAATAGACCCCAAAACCACCAAAAATACCCAAAAATTGCACCAAAAATTACCCAAAACTACCCCAAAATTACACCCTAAAAACACCCCAAAACCACCCCAAAAAGACCCCAAAACCGTCCAAAAATCACCCAAAAATCACCCAAAATCAGCCCAAAATCACATAAAAATCACCCAAAAATACACCCAAAAAATCACTGAAAAATCCACCCCAAAAACAGCCAAAATAAGCCAAAAAATGCACCCAGAAAAACCCAAAACAGCCAAAAATAAACCACAAAATGCACCCAAAATAATCCAAAAATCAGCCAAAATTACACCCAAAATAAACCACAAAAATCACAAAAAATCAGCCAAAAATAAATCAAAAAATACTCAAAAAATACACCCCAAAACCAGCCAAAAATCAGCAAAATTACCCAAAAATAAATCACAAAACCAGCCAAAAATTACTCAAAAATAAACCACAAAAATCACCCAAAAATATACTCCAAAAGCACAAAAAAATCACCCAAAAATCACCCCAAAACACCCCAAAACCAGCCAAAAATACCCAAAAATCACCCAAAAATTGCAAAATAATCACCCAAAAATACACCCAAAAAATCACCCGAAAATACACCCCAAACCAGCCAAAATCACCCAAAAACCAGAGCAAAAATATCCTAATTCCACCCCAAAATTACACCAAAAATTACCCAAAAATTACCCAAAATTAGATCCCAAAATATCCCAAAAACCACCCAAAAATAAACCACAAAAACACCAAAAATTCACCAAAAAATACCCAAAAATCACCCAAATTTACACCCCAAAAACACCCCAAACCCACCCAAACCCACCCAAAAATCACCAAAAAATCATCCCAACAAGCACCCAAAAAATCACCCCCAAATCACCCCAAAATCACAAAAAAATCACCAAAAAACACCCAAAAATACCCAAAACCCACCCTAAAAATTACCCAAAAATACACCAAAAAATACCCCAAAATACACCAAAAAATACCCCAAAATACACACCAAAACCAGGCAAAAATCACCCAAAAAACGAGCCAAAAAGACCCCAAAAATCACCCAAAAATACACCCCGAAATCACCCAAAAGTCACCCCAAAAATCAGCCAAAATCACCCAAAAATACCCAAAAATACACCCCAAAATACCCCAAAATCAACCAAAAAAATCACCCAAAAAACCACCCAAAACCATCCCCAGAAACACCCAAAAACACCCAAAAAACCACCCCAAAACCACCAAAAATACCCCAAAAACTGGACCAAAAAAATCTTAAATACACCCAAAATACACCCAAAAAATCACCCCAAAATTGCACCAAAAATAAACAAAAAAAACCACCCCAAAACCCCCAAAAATCAGCCAAAAATACACCCTAAAAATACCCAAAAATATCCCAAAAACACCCAAAAAATCATCCAAAAATCACCCCCAAAACCACCCCAAAATCACCCAAAAACCAGACCAAAAATATCCTAAATACACTCCAAATTCCTCCCCAAAATCACCCAAAATTACACCAAAAATTACCCAAAAATAGACCCCAAAAACACCAAAAATACCCAAAAATTACACCAGAAATTACCCAAAATTACACCCCAAAATCACAAAAAAATCACCCAAAAAACACAAAAAAATTCCCTAAAATACACCAAAAACACCAAAAAATTAACCAGAAAACCAGCCAAAAATAATCCAAAATTACACCCAAAATCACCCAAAAATCAGTCAAAATTCAGCCAAAAATACCCCCAAAATACCCAAAAATCACCAAAAAATCACAAAAAACCACAGCAAAAATACCCCAAAATCACTCAAAAATCACCCAAAATTACACCCCAGAAACACCCAAAATTACACCAAAAATTACCCAAAAATCACCAAAAAAACCCCAAAAATTACCCAAAATTATACCAAAAATTACCCAAAAATAGATCCCAAAATCACCCAAAAACCACCCAAAAAAAATCCAAAAAATTATCCAAAATTACACCCCAAAATTACACCAAAATCACCCAAAAAATCCCCCAAAAAAACACCAAAAATACCCAAAAATTACACCCAAAAGAACCCAAAATAACCCAAAATTACACCAAAATCACCCAAAATAGACCCCAAAATATCAAAAAATTACCCAAAACCCCGAATTTTCACCCCAAAATTCCCATAAAAATGCCCCAAACCCACCCGGGCCAGGTGAGAGCCCCAAACACCCAAAATCCCCAAAACGTCCCCGAATCAACACCTGGGGTCACACCTGAGCCCCTCCCCCACTCACCGTACTGGAATCGCTCCTGCTGCGACTTCACCAACTCTGGGGGGGAGGGGACAGTGACGTCATCAGTGACACTGTGACACCATCACTGACACTGTGATGTCATCACCCAGCCCATGACGTCAGAACCGTCATCCATGACGTCACAGCCCCTCCCACGATGTCATAACCCCACCCATGACGTCACACCACTCCCATGACGTCATGACCCCGCCCAATGATGTCAAAGCCCCGCCCATGACGTCATAGTACTGTCCATGAAAGCCACACCCCTTTGTGATGACGTCACGGCCCCTCCCATGATGTCACAGTCACTCCCATGACGTCATAGCTCCTCCCCATGACGTCACACCCACTGTTATGACGTCACATCCACCCATTTCCACTCTATGACGTCATAATCCCCTCCAATGACATCACAGCCCCTCCCATGACATCATACCTGCCCTGTGACGTCATGGCCTGTCCCAGTGACACCACATCTCCTCCCTATGATGTCACAGCCCCTCCCACGATGTCACAGCCCCTTTGATGATGTCACAACCTCGCTGATGACGTCACACCCATTGTCATGATGTCACATCCACCCCATGACGTCACAGTCCCTCCCATGACATGACAGCCCCCTGATGACGTCACAACCCCTCAATGATGTCATAGTCTCCTCCCATGACGTCACAACCCCTTCCCATGACATCACAGCTCCTCCCATGACGTCACAGCCATTGTTATGATGTCACCCATGTGACATCACAGCCCCTCCCACAATGTCACATTTCCAGTTTATGATGTCATAACCCCCTCCCATGATGTCACAGCCCTTTCCCATGACATCACAGCTCCTCCCGTGATGTCACCGCCCCTTTGATGACGTCACTGCATCCCCCATGACGTCACACCCATTGTGATGACATCACAACCCTTCCAATGACGTCACGAACCCCCGATGACGTAATAATCAACTTAATGACATCACAGCCCCTCTGATGATGTCACAGCCCCTTTAATGGCGTCACAGCCCCGTTGATGACGTCACAGCCCCCGTGATGACGTCACTCCCCCCTCACCTGCTCCGGTGGCCATCGGGGCCATGACGTCACAGCTGCTTGGCTCACACCCCTGAAACTGACACAAATTCCAACAAATTCACCCCAAAATTTCTCAAATTTCTTCAAATTTCTTCAAATTTCCCAAATTTCAGGAATTTACCCCAAAATTTCCACCAATTTTCCCCGATTTTCTCCCGATTTTTTCCAATTTTCTCCCAATTTTTCCTAATTTTCCCCAAAATTTTTCCCAATTTTCCCTCAATTTTTCACAGATTTTCCCCTAATTTCCCCCCAATTTTGCTCAAATTTCCTCAATTTTCCCAAATTTCCCAAAATTTCAGGAATTTACCCCCAAATTTTCCCCAGTTTTTTCCCATTTTTCTCCCAATTTTTCCCAATTTACCCCAAAATTTTCCCTCAAATTTTCCCATTTTCCCCCCATTTTTCTCAATTTTTTTCCCAATTTTTTCCTTTTTTTCGTGGATTTTTCCCATTTTTTCCTCCTTTCCCAATTTTGCCTTTTTTTCCTTGCCCTTTTTCCCAAATTTCCCCAATTTTATCCCCCAAATTTTCCAATTTTTCCCAATTTACCCCAAAATTTTCCCATTTTTCTCAATTTTTTTCCCAATTTTTTCCTTTTTTTCGTGGATTTTTCCCATTTTTTCCTCCTTTCCCAATTTTCCCTTTTTTTTCTTTGCATTTTTTCCCAAATTTTCCCAATTTTATCCCCCAATTTTTCCCAATTTTCCCTCAATTTTTCACATTTTTTCTCATTTTATCCCATTTTTTTGCCCCTAATTTTCCCTTTTTTTGTGGATTTTCCCATTTTTTTCCCCTTTTCTCAATTTTCCCCAATTTTCCCTTTTTTTCTTCACATTTTTCCCCAAATTTCCCCAATTTTATCCCTCAAATTTCCCAAATTTCTCAGAATTTACCCCAAAATTTCCCTTCATTTTCCCCCATTTTTCTCCCAATTTTCCCCAAATTTTCTCTCAATTTTCCCCAAATTTCCCCAAATTTCACAAACTCCTCAACTTTCCCAAAATTTCAGGAATTTACCCCAAATTTTCCCCAATTTTTCCAATTTTTTCCCATTTCCTCAGGAATTTTTTTTCCACTTTTTCACACTTTTTTCCCCAGTTTTTTCAATTTTTTCCCCTTTTTTTCCTCCCAGTTTTTTCCATTTTTTCCCATTTTCCTATTCCCCCTATTTTTTCCCAGTTTTTTCCCCACTTTTTCCATTTTTTCCCCCATTTTTCCAATTTTTTTCCCTTTTACCTCCCAATTTTTTTCCTGTTTTTTCCCAGTTTTTCCAATTTATTTTCTTTTTTTCCCCCCAATTTTTCCCCCATTTTTTCCAATTTATTTCCAATTTTTTTCCATTTCCCCTCCCAATTTTTTCCCCATTTTTTCCCCAGTTTTTTCCACTTTTTTCCCATTTTCCCAGGTTTTTTTTTCCCTTTTTCCCTCGTTTTTTTTCCTTTTTTCTTTTTTTTTTTCTTTTTTTTCCCATTTTTTTCCCGCATTTTTTCCCATTTTTTCTTTTTTTTTCCATTTTTTTCTCCCAATTATTTTTCCTTTTTTCCCTCATTTTTCCCCCCATTTTTCCCCAAAATTTCCCCATTTTTTTCCTTTTTTCCCCATTTTTTCCCAGTTTTTTTTCCCCAGTTTTCCATTTTTTTTCCTGTTTTTTTCCCCAATTTCTCCCCCATTTTTTCCAATTTTTTTCCATTTTTTTTCCCAATTTTTCCAATTTTTTCTCAGTGTTTTTCCCATTTTTTCCTTTTTTTTCCCCAATTTTTTTCCATTTTTTCCCGGCTTTTTTCCTTTTATTCCCCATTTTTTCCCAGGTTTTTTTCCCAGTTTTTTTCCAAATTTTTTCCAATTTATTTCCAATTTTTTCCCATTTTTTTCCCATTTTTTTCCCAAATTTTTTCCAAATTTTTTCCATTCTTTTTTCATTCCCCCCCAATTTTTTCCCCATTTTTTCCATTTTTTTCCCATCTTTTTCCCAATTTTTTCTCCATTTTTTCCCCAATTTTTTCCCCATTTTTTTCCAATTTTTTTCCATTTTTTCCATTTCTTTCCAAATTTTTTCCATTTTTTTTTCCAATTTTTTCCTCCAATTTTTTCCCCATTTTTTCCAAATATTTTCCCTTTTTTTTCCATTTCCCCCCCAATTTTTTCCCAATTTCTTCCCCATTTTTTCTTCCATTTTTTCCCTTTTCCCCCCCTTTTTTCCCCCCATTTTTTCCCAGTTTTTTTCCCCCAATTTTTCCCTCTTTTTTTAAACATTTTTTTCCAATTTTTCCCATTTTTTCCATTTTTCCCCAATTTTTTCCCAGTTTTTCCCCCATTTTTTCCAATTTATTTCAAATTTTTTCCAATTTTTTTCCAA
Organism: Catharus ustulatus; assembly: GCF_009819885.2. Taxonomy (NCBI): domain Eukaryota; kingdom Metazoa; phylum Chordata; class Aves; order Passeriformes; family Turdidae; genus Catharus; species Catharus ustulatus. The sequence continues at coordinate 5,812 of NW_024879503.1, forward strand.
TTTTTTTCCATTTCCTCCAAATTTTTTCCCATTTTTTTCCTAAATTTTTTTCCATTTTTCCCAATTTTTTCCCCCATTTTTTCCCATTTTTTCTTTTTTGCCCATTTTTTTCTCCCAATTTTTTTCCTTTTTTCCCCCATTTTCCCCCCCATTTTTCCCTTTTTTTCCCAGTTTTTCCATTTTTTTTTCCCCATTTTTTTCCAATTTTTTCCCCATTTTTTCCCAGTTTTTTTTCCCCAGTTTTCCATTTTTTTTTCTTTTTTTACCCCGGTTTTCCCCCCATTTTTTCCAATTTTTTTTCAAATTTTTTTCCAATTTTTTTCCAATTCCCCACAATTTTCCCCCCATTTTTCCTCGATTTTTTCCCCATTTTTTCAATTTTTTCCCTAATTTTTTCCCCATATTGTCCAATTTTTCCCTATTTTTTCCAATTATTTTCCATTTTTTCCCCATTTTTCCCCCAATTTTTCTCTTTTTTCCCAATTTTTTTCCATTTTTTTCTATTTATTCCCTATTTTTTCCTTTTATTCCCCACTTTTTCCCAGTTTTTTTCCCAGTTTTTCCAATTTTTTTCCAATTTTTTTCCAATTTTTTCCAAATTTTTCCCATTTTTTTCCAATTTTTTCCCCAATTATTTTCCCTTTTTTCCCCATTTCCCCCTCATTTTTTCCCCATTTTTTCCCCATTTTTTCCTCCCCTTTTTTTTTTTTCCCCCCTTTTTTCCCTCATTTTTTCCCAGTTCTTTTCCTCATTTTTTCCTATTTTTCCCCCCTTTTTTTCTCAGGTTTTTCCCCATTTTTTCTCCATTTTTTTCCAATTTTTTTCCATTTCCCCCTAATTTTCTCCCTTTTTCCCCCCCCAATTTTTTCCCCTTTTTTCCCAATTTTTCCCAAATTTTTTTTCATTTTTTTCCAAATTTTTTCCAAATTTTTCCCTTTTTTTTTCCCTTTTTTCCCATTTTTTTCCCAGTTTTTTCCCCATTTTTTCCCCATATTTTTCCCAATTTTTTCTCAATTTTTTCCCATTTTTCCCTCAATTTTTTCACATTTTCACCTCAATTTTTTTCCCATTTTTTCCATTTTTTTACTCATTTTTCCTATTTTTTTTCTATTTTTTTCCCAGGTTTTTTCCCCATTTTTTTCCAATTTTTTTCCCAATTTTTTCCAATTTTTCCATTTTTTCCCAATTTTTTCCCCATTTTTCCCCAATTTTTCTCACTTTTTCCGGTTTTTTTCCATTTTTTCTATTTTTTTCCAATTTTTTTTCCAATTTTTTTCCGTTTGCCCCCATTTTTTCCCCCCATTTTTCCCAATCTTTTTTCCAAATTTTTCCCAAATTTTTCCAATTTATTTCCAATTAATTTCCAATTTTTTTCCAAATTTTTCCATTTTTTTTCCAAATTTTTTCCAAATTTTTCCCATTTTTTTCCCCCAATTTTTCTCATTTTTTCCAATTTTTTTCCACTTTTTTCCCAATTTTTTCCCAAAATTTTCCCAAATTTTTCCCATTTTTTTCCCAAATTTTTCCCAATTTTTTCCCCATTTTCCCCGATTTTTTTCCATTTTTTTTCCAATATTTTTCCAATTAATTTCCAATTTTTTCCCAATTTTTTCCAATTTTTTTCTATTTCCCCCCAATTTTTCCCCATTTTTTCCAATTTTTTTTTCTCTTTTTATCCATTTCCCCCCAATTTTTCCCCCATTTTTTCCCAGTTTTTTTTCCAGTTTTTCCAATTTTTTTTTCCCCAATTTTCCCCCCATTTTTTCCAATCTTTTCCCCATTTTTCCCCTCTTTTTCTCAGTTTTTTTCCCACTTTTTCCCCCTTTTTTCCATTTTTTCCCCGTTTTTTCCTTTTTTTCCCCCCTTTTTTCCATTTTTTCCCCTATTTTTTTCCTTTTATTCCCAATTTTTTCCCAGTTTTTTCCCCGTTTTTCCAATTTTTTTTCCAATTTATTTCCAATCTTTTCCAATTTTTTTCCAATTTTTCCCCCATTTTTCCCCCAATTTTTCTCATTTTTTCCAATTTTATTTCCACTTTTTTTCCCAAATTTTTCCCATTTTTTTTCCAAATTTTTCCCCAATTTTTTCCCCCATTTTCCCCGATTTTTTTTCCATTTCTTTTCCAATTTATTTCAAATTTTTTTCCCCATTTTTTCCCCATTTTTCCCCCATTACTGGGAGTCACTGGGAGTCACTGGGAGGATAAACTGGGAGTTACTGGGGGGCACTAGGAGTTACTGGGAGTTACTGGGAGTTACTGGGAGCTACTGGGAGTCACTGGGAGTTACTGGGAGCTACTGGGAGTTACTGGGAGTTACTGGGAGGATAAACTGGGAGTCACTGGGAGTTACTGGGAGTCACTGGGGGACAAACTGGGGCTTACTGGGAGTTACTGGGAGAAACTGGGAGGACTCTGGGGGTTACTGGGAATTGTGGGAGGACAAACTGGGGCTTACTGGGAGCTACTGGGAGTTACTGGGAGCCGTGGGGGGTTACTGGGAGTTACTGGGAGCCGTGGGGGGGCACTGGGAGTCACTGGGAGGATAAACTGGGGCTTACTGGGAATTACTGGGAGCTACTGGGAGTAGTAGGGGGACAAACTGGGGCTTACTGGGAGCTACTGGGAGTTACTGGGAGCCGTGGGGGGGCACTGGGAGTTACTGGGGGACAAACTGGGGCTTACTGGGAGTCACTGGGAGGACTCTGGAGCTTACTGGGAATTGTGGGAGGACAAACTGGGGCTTACTGGGAGCTACTGGGAGTTACTGGGACACAAACTGGGAGTTACTGGGAGTTACTGGGAGCCGTGGGGGGGCACTGGGAGTCACTGGTAGGATAAACTGGGGCTTACTGGGAGTTACTGGGAGCTACTGGGAGTTGTGGGGGGGTCACTGGGAGTTACTGGGAGACAAACTGGGGCTTACTGGGAGGGCTCTGGGAGTTACTGGGAGTCACTGGGAGTCACTGGGAGTTACTGGGAGGATAAACTGGGAGTCACTGGGAGTTACTGGGAGTTACTGGGAGTCACTGGGAGTCACTGGGAGTCACTGGGAGTTACTGGGAGCGCCCCCCCCCCAAGGTCACCCCGAGGTCACGGGGGGGGGGACCCGGCCCCGCCCCCTCCCAGTCCCTCCCAGTCCCTCCCAGTTTATCCCAGTTCATCCCAGTTTATCCCAGTCCCTCCCAGTCCCCCCCAGTCCCCCCCAGTTTGTCCCAGTTTGCCCCAGTACCTGACTGGGAGCTCCGATCCCGATCCCGGCCCGGGTTATTTTTAACCGGTGACGTCATCGGGGGGCGGCCCCAGGCCACGCCCCCTCCCAGTTACACCAGTACAGCACCAGTAACGGACCAGTAACGGACCAGTAAGGGACTGGGAACGGCTCCAGGCCACGCCCCCTCCCAGTTTCCCCAGTAAAGCACCAGTAACGGACCAGTAAGGGACCAGTAAGGGACTGGGAATGGCCCCAGGCCACGCCCCCTCCCAGTTACACCAGTAACAGACCAGTAAGGGACTGGGAATGGCCACGCCCCCTCCCAGTTTCACCAGTAACGGACTGGGAATGGCCACGCCCCCTCCCAGTTTCACCAGTAACGGACTGGGAATGGCCACGCCCCCTCCCAGTTACACCAGTAAGGGACCAGTAAGGGACTGGGAACAGCTCACAGTGCTCCCAGTAACCCCCAGTCCCTCCCAGTTACGTCTCCCAGTACAAAGCCGCTCTGTCCCAGTCTGGCCCAGTTCCCGCTCCCCTTTGTACTGGGAGGGGGCGTGGCCTGCGCGCCGCCGCGCGCCTCACTCCATATATGGGCAAAACTTCCATATATGGGCAAAACTTCCATATATGGGCAAAACTTCCATACATGGGCAAAACGCCCATATATATGTATACCCTGCCTTGGTGGGCGTGGCTTGACCAAGCCCCGCCCACCGCGCCCGCCGAGCCCTCAGGGGAGGGGCTGGGGGGGGAGGCCCCGAATTTTGGGGGAAATTTGGGGGATTTTGGGGAAATTTTGGGGGATTTTTGGGGTGCAGGGAGAAAGGAGGGGGGAGAGGAAATTCTGGGGATTTTTTGGGATTTTTTGGGGTCTTGGGGGATTTTTTTGGGAATTTTTTTGGATTTTTTTGGGATCTTTTGGGGGTTTTTTGGGGATTTTTTGGGATTTTTGGGGGATTTTTTTGGGATTTTTTGGGAATTTTTGGGGGAATTTTTGGGGATTTTTTTGGGAATTTTTGGGGGTATTTTGGGATATTTTGGGGATTTTTTTGGATTTTTTTGGGATTTTTTGGGGGATTTTTTGGGATTTTTTTCGGATTTTTTTCGGATTTTCGGGGGCGATTTGGGGATTTTTTGGGATTTTTTGGGGGAATTTTTGGGGATTTTTTGGGGTTTTTTTTTGGATTGTTTGGGAATTTTTGTGGATGTTTTTTGAAGTTTTTTTGAATTTTTTGGGAATTTTTTTAGGATTTTTTGGGATTTTTTGGGGGATTTTTTGGGGGAATTTTTTGGAAATTTTTTTTTTTTATGAAATTTTTTTAGGAAATTCTTGGGAAACTTTTTGGATTTTTTGGGAATTTTTTGGGATGTCTTGGGGATTTTTTAAAATTTTTTTGAATTTTTGGGATTATTTTTATTTTTTTGGAATTTTTTTGGATTTTATTGGGATATTTTTGGGATTTTTTTGGAATTTTTTGGGATTTTTTGGGGGAATTTTTTGAGAATTTTTGGGGATTTTTTTGGGTTTTTTGGGGAATTTTTTGGGATTTTGGAGGGGGGATTTTGGATTTTTTGGGGAATTTTTAGGATTTTTTTGGGATTTTTTTGGGAATTTTCGGGGGCGATTTTGGAGATTTTGGGGCAAATTTTGTTGGAATTTTGGGGAATTTTTGAGGGAAATTTGGGGCTTTTTGGGGAAATTTTTGGGAATTTTGGGGTCCCGGGAGAGTTGAGGGGGGAGAGGAAATTTTGGGAATTTTTTGGGATTTTTTTGAGATTGTTTGGGATTTTTGGGAATTTTTTGGGATTTTTTTGGGATTTTCGGGGGCGATTTTGGGAATTTTTTGGGATTTTTTGGGGATTTTTTTGAGATTTTTTGGGAATTTTTGGGGGAATTTTTGGGGATTTTTTTGGGATTTTTGGGGGAATTTTTGGGGATTTTTGGGGGAATTTTTTGGGATTTTTTGGGATTTTTTTGGGAATTTTGGGGATTTTTTGGGGAATTTTCGGGGGTGATTTTGGAGATTTTGGGGCGATTTTAGGGCAGATTTTGTTGGATTTTTGGGGGAAATTTGGGAGATTTTGGGAAAATTTTTGGGAATTTTGGGGTGCAGGGAGAGTGGAGGGGGGAGAGGAAATTTTGGGAATTTTTTGGGATTTTTTTAGGATTTTTTTTGGATTTTTTTTTTTATTTTTTTACGATTCTTTTAGGAAATTTTTTAGGATCTTTTTAGGATTTTTAAAGGATTTTTTAGGTTTTTTTAGAATTTATTTTATTTTTTAGGATTTTTTTAGGATTATTTTAGGATTTTTTTAGGGTTTTTTAGGATTTTAATGGATTTTTTTAGGATTTTTTTAGGCGTTTTTTAGGATTTTTAAAGGAATTTTTTTAGGGTTTTTTTAGGATTTTTTTTGGATTTTAAAAGGATTTTTTAGGATTTTTTTAGCATTTTTTTAGGATTTTTTTAGGATCTTTTTAGGATTTTTTAGGAATTTTTAGGAATTTTTTGGGGATTTTTTTAGGATTATTTTTAGCATTTTTATAGGAATTTTAGGATTTTTTTAGGATTTTTTTAGGATATTTTTAGGGTTTTTTTAGGGGCCTTTAGGGGGTTTTAGGGATTTTTTTAGGGATTTTTTTAGGGATTTTTTTAGCGATTTTTTAGGATTTTTTTAGGGTTCCTTTAAGGAGTTTTTTATTATTTTTATTTTGGTTTTTAAGGGGTTTTAAAAGAAATTTTTTAGGATATTTTTAGGAATTTTTTAAGGATTTTTTTAGGATTTTTTAGGATTTTTAAAGGATTTTCTAAGGATTTTCTTTAGGATGTTTTTTAGGATTTTTTTGGATTTTTTTAGGATTTTTTAGGATTTTTTAGGAATTTTTTAGGGATTTTTTAAGGATTTTTTTAGGATTTTTTTTAGCATTTCTATAGGATTTTTTAAGGATTTTTTAAGGATTTTTTTTTGGTTTTTTAGGATTTTTTAGTATTTTTTTAAGGGGTTTTTTAGGATTTTTAGGGGTTTTTTGGGATTATTTTGGGTCATTTTTTTTGTTTATTGAAGTTTCTTTTCGGATTTTTTAGAGTTTTTAAGGAGTTTTTTTAGGGATTTTTAAGGGATTTTTTAGGGGTATGTTAGGGGGGTTTTAGAGATTTTTTTAGAGATTTTTTTGGTACTTTAGGGTTCTTTTAAGGGTTTTTTTAAGGATTTTTTTTTTTTTGCTTTTAAGGGGTTTTTAAGGATTTTTTTAGGAATTTTTTAGGAAATTTTTAGGATTTTTAAAGGATTTTTTTTAGGATTTTTTAAAATTTTTAAAGGATTTTTTTTTATTTTTAAAAGATTTTTTAGCATTTTTTAAGGATTCTTTAAGGATATTTTTAGGATTTTTTTTAGGATTTGTTTAGGAATTCTTTAGGATTTTTTTAGGAATTTAATTGGGTTTTTTTAGGAATTTTTTTTAGGATTTTTTAAGGATTTTTTGGGGGTTTTTTTAGGATTTTTTAATGATTTTTAGGGGTTTTTTTGGGATTATTTTGGGTCTTTTTTTGTTTATTGAGGTTTCCTTTTCGGATTTTTTAGAGTTTTTAAGGAATTTTTTTAGGGATTTTTAAGGGATTTTTAGGGGTATTTTAGGGGGGTTTTAGAGATTTTTTTAGAGATATTTTGGGTACTTTAGGGTTCTTTTAAGGGATTTTTTAGGAATTTTTTGGGAGGTTTTTAAGGGTTTTTAAGGACTTTTTTAAGGGTTTTTAAAGGAATTTTTTAGGATTTTTTAAGGTTTTTTAAGGATTTTTTAGGAATTTTTTAGGAATGTTTTAGGATTTTTTTAGGATTTTTTTTAGGGTTTTTTGAGGAATTTTTTACGGTTTTTAAAGGATTTTTTTAGGATATTTTTAGGGTTTTTTAGGATTTTTTTAGGATATTTTTAGGAATTTTTAGGGTTTTTTTAGGATTTTTTTAGGATTTTTTTAGGTTTTTTTTAGGATTTTTTTCGGATTTTTTAAGGATATTTTTGGGGGTTTTTTAGGAATTTTTTAGGATTTTTAAATGATTTTTTAAGGATTTTTTAGGATTATTTTAGGATTTTTTAGGAATTTTTTTGGATTTTTTTACGATTCTTATAGGAATTTTTCTAGGAATTTTTTTAGTATTTTTTTCGGATTATTTTAGGATTTTTTGGGAATTTTTTTAGGGTTTTTTTTGGGATTTTTATAGGATTATTTTAGGATTTCTTTTAGGAATTTTTTAGGAGTTTTAAGGATTTTTTTAGGGTTTTTTAGGAATTTTTTAAAGGATATTTTTAGGATTTTTTCAGGGTTTTTTTTAGGATTTTTCAGGATTTTTTAGGATTTTTTTTGGATTTTTTTAGGATTTTTTTAGCATTTTTTAATGATCTTTTTTAGGATTTTTTTAGGGGCAGGGAATCTATGGGGCAGAATCTATGGGTCAGAATCTGTGGGGGAGAATCTGTGGGGCAGAATAAATGGGGCATAATCTATGGGGCAGGAATTGGGAATTTTTCGAGAATTTTTGGATGATTATTGGGCATTTGGGCGGAATTTTTTGTGGAATTTTTTGGAAAATTTTGGGGAATTCGGGGGATTTTTTGGGAATTTTTGGGGATTTTGGGGATTTTTTGGGAGATTTTTTTTATTTTTTGGGGAATTTTGGGGGATTTTTTTTTTTATTTTTTGGGAGGTTTAGGGGATTTTTGGGATTTTTTTTATTTTTCGGGATTTTTTTTTTATTTTTTTGGGTATTTCTTTGGGATTTTTGAGGGGACTTTTTGGGGATTTTTAGGGATTTTTTTTTATTTTTAGGGAAATTTTTGGGATTTTTTGGGAATTTTTGGGGTGATTTTTTTGGGAATTTTTGGGGGATTTTTATTTTTTTACTTTTTGGCGATTTTTTGGGGATTTTTTGGGGGGAATTTTTTTGGATTTTTTGCAGAATTTTTGGGGATTTTTTTGGGGAATTTTTTTTGGATTTTTGGGAATTTTTGGGGATTTTTTGGGGGGATTTTTTGGATTATTTTTTGGGAATTTTTTGGGATTTCTTTTATAATTTTTTGGGGTTTTTTTTTGATTTTGGGGGAATTTTTTTGGGATTGGGTTGAGAATCTATGGGGTAGAATCTATGGGGCAGAGACAGAGAACTGGAATTGTCCTTTGGTTTGGGCGGTTCCAGAACACATAAATCCTCCTGAATATTTCCCTGAACCTCAAATTCACTCTAAAATCCCAGTAAAATAATTCAGCTTTAGATCTCTTTGTGCAATTCCTTTATTTTTAGGCAAATTCTGGGTGTTTTGAGGGGATAAAGATGGAAATTATTCAGGTAGGAAAAGTTCTCCAAGATCATCCAGTGTGATCCCAGTCTGTACAATCCCAGTCCACGTGATCCCAGTTTGTTCAATCCCAGTTTGTACAATCCCAGTTTGTACAATCCCAGTTTGTTCAATCCCAGTCTGTACAATCCCAGTTTGTTCAATCCCAGTTTGTTCAATCCCAGTTTGTTCAATCCCAGTCTGTACAATCCCAGTTTGTTCAATCCCAGTTTGTTCAATCCCAGTTTGTACAATCCCAGTCTGTACAATCCCAGTTTGTACAATCCCAGTCTGTTCAATCCCAGTTTGTACAATCCCAGTTTGTACAATCCCAGTCTGTACAATCCCAGTTTGTACAATCCCAGTTTGTACAATCCCAGTTTGTTCAATCCCAGTTTGTTCAATCCCAGTTTGTACAATCCCAGTTTGTTCAATCCCAGTCTGTGTGATCCCAGTCTGTACAATCCCAGTTTGTTCAATCCCAGTTTGTTCAATCCCAGTTTGTACGATCCCAGTTTGTTCAATCCCAGTTTGTACAATCCCAGTTTGTTCAATCCCAGTTTGTACAATCCCAGTTTGTTCAATCCCAGTTTGTACAATCCCAGTTTGTTCAATCCCAGTTTGTTCAATCCCAGTTTGTACAATCCCAGTTTGTTCAATCCCAGTCTGTGTGATCCCAGTCTGTACAATCCCAGTTTGTTCAATCCCAGTTTGTTCAATCCCAGTTTGTACAATCCCAGTCTGTACAATCCCAGTTTGTTCAATCCCAGTTTGTTCAATCCCAGTCTGTACAATCCCAGTTTGTTCAATCCCAGTTTGTTCAATCCCAGTCTGTGTGATCCCAGTCTGTACAATCCCAGTTTGTTCAATCCCAGTTTGTACAATCCCAGTTTGTTCAATCCCAGTTTGTTCAATCCCAGTTTGTTCAATCCCAGTTTGTTCAATCCCAGTCTGTACAATCCCACTTTGTACAATCCCAGTCTGTACAATCCCAGTTTGTACAATCCCAGTTTGTTCAATCCCAGTCTGTACAATCCCAGTCTGTACAATCCCAGTTTGTTCAATCCCACTTTGTACAATCCCAGTTTGTTCAATCCCAGTCTGTACAATCCCAGTTTGTACAATCCCAGTCCGTGTGATCCCAGTTTGTTCAATCCCAGTCTGCGTGATCCCAGTTTGTACAATCCCAGTCTGTGTGATCCCAGTTTGTTCAATCCCAGTTTGTTCAATCCCAGTCTGTACAATCCCAGTTTGTACAATCCCAGTCTGTGTGATCCCAGTTCCTGTGATCCCAGTTTGTACAATCCCAGTCCATGTGATCCCAGTCTGTGTGATCCCAGTTTGTGTGATCCCAGTCTGTACAATCCCAGTCTGTGTGATCCCAGTTTGTACAATCCCAGTCCATGTGCAGGGTCAAATCCCCCAAAATCCTGGGGTCAAACATCCCCAAACCCCAAATTTTGGGGTCAAACCCCCTGATTCCAAACCCTGGGGTGTCAACCCTCCCCAAATCTCAAATTTTAGGATCACCACCCTCCCCCCCAATTCCCAAACTCTGGAGTTAAACCCCCCCAAATCCCCAAAATTTGGTGTCAAACCCCCCAAACCCCAAATTTTAGGATCAAGCCCCTCACAAAACCCCAATCCTGAGGTGTAAAACACCCTTGACCCCAAATTTTAGAATCAAACCCCCTCAGATCCCAAACTTTGGGGTCAACCCCCCCCCAATTCCCAAACTCTGGGGTTTGAAATATTTGGGGTGTCCAACCCTCCTGATCCCAAAATCCTGGGGTGAAACCCCCTGATCCCAAACCCTGGGGTGTCAAACCCCCCCAAACCCCAAATTTTAGGATCAAACCTCCCCCATCCCCAAAATTTGGGGTCAAACCCAAAAACCATTTTGGGTGGGCAAAGGAGATTTTGGGATGGGAAAAGGGATTTGGGATGCACAAAAGGTTTGGGGTATGAAAAGGAGAATTTGAGGTGGGGAAAGGAGAATTTGGGGTCTAAAAAGGACATTTGGGGTGCAGGAAGAAGGATTTTGGAGTTGGGATAAAAAAAGGAAGTTTGGAGATAAAAAAGGGAAGATTTGGGATAAAAAAATGGAGGATTTGGGATAAAAAAAGGAGGATTTGGGCCAAGCTGAACTTACCTGGGGGAGTGGGGGCAGGTGGGAGGTTTGGGGCAGGGTCAGGACCATTTTTGGGGCCGTTTTCCAGAATTTTTGGGGTATTTCTATGGGATTTGGGGGCGGTTCTGTGGGATTTGGGGGCAGTTTTGAGGGATTTTGGGGTGGTTTGGAGGGATTTTAGGGTGTTTCTATGGCATTTTGAGGTGTTTCTAGTTGATTTTGGGGCAGCTTGAAGGGATTTGGGGCGTTTCAGGGCAAAATACCTGGGAATGGTACCTCAAAAATTCAGAAATTTTCCCCCAAAAATCCAGAATTTTTCCCCCAAAATTCAGAATTTTTCCCTCAAAAATTCAGAAATTTTCCCCCAAAATTCAGAAATTTTCCCCCAAAAATTCAGAAATTTTTCCCCAAAAATTCAGAAATTTTCCCCCATAAATCCAGAAACCACCCCAAAAATCCTGAAATTCCCCCCCCCAAAAAACCTGCCCAAAATCCCCTATGGATGGGGCCATTCCCAGGGGGATCCTGGGATTTGGGAACATTCCAGGGGTGGCACCATGTGACCCCATGAACCCCCACAAATCCCCCATTAACCCTATAAATCCCCTATAACTCAGGTTACAGGGTCACTCACAGGTTGTGGGGTTGGCATCAGGGTAATTCCAGGATTTGGGGACTTTCCTGGGGAAATCCCGGGATTTGGGGCCCTTCCAAAGGATGGGATCATGCCTGGGGGGGGGGGGAATTGTGATCCCATTAACCCCATCAATCCCTCATTAACCCCACAAATCCCCCATTAACCCCAAAAATCCCCCATAACTCACGGGCACTGTGCCCTGTGTCCCCTGTGCCCCAGCCCCAATCCTAAACCCCATACCTGACCCCAAATCCCAGAGCTGACCCCATAACTGATCCCAAACCCCAGAACTGACCCCATAAATCTGCTGGCACTCACTGGCATTGTGCCCTGTGCCCTCTGTGCCACAGCCCCCGATCCCAAATCCCATAACTGACCCCAAATCCCACAAGTGACCCCAAATCCCACAAGTGACCCCATAACTGATCCCAAATCCCAGAGCTGACCCCAAATCCCAGAGCTGACCCCATAACTCACAGGTGTGGATAGTTTCACTGAGCAGTGGTTGAGAGACAAAGGACATAGGGATAATATCAGACTGGTTAAAGTGTGAACAAGGGTTGCAGCAAGGACAGAATGCCCTTGCAGGGATAGAAGAGGAACGATATCAAGGGAGTATAACAGCATGGTGTGAGAAAAGCATATGAAAAGAAACAATTGTAACTGCAAGGCTTTCGATATGCGCCAAAGGGCTGATAAATACTTGTACCAATCATGAGCTATAGTTTTGCAATATGCATGAGCTTGATTATTTACTGTATAAAAGGACAACAGCATTATAAGAAAGTTGAGACTTGTTGACCATGATAGCATGAGACTTGTCTCCCGCGTCGTCTTTCAACAATTGGTGACCCCCGACGTGCCTCGCCCTTTTCGGAACCGGGGGAGGCCGTGGGCAGCCGGCGACGCGTTGGGTTCGGGTCCTGCAAGCAGAAGGACGGCAGAAGGGCAAGCGGGGCCCCGTGCCCGGGGCGCCACAGCGGTGGGTCTCGCCGATACGTGCCGCCGAGACTTGGAGAGGCTGCAACAGCGCTGACGTAAGTATGGACAGGCAAGCAGCATATGAGTTATTAACAGCCACTTTGAAACATAGGCAGGTCAAGGGGATAGACTTGGATAAGGAACTTCCTGCTTTGCTACAGCACGCAGTATCTTATGGGTTTTTTGGGAATCCTCACTCGGTACAGACGCTAACTGAGTGGCGGAGGTACGGGGATAAATTGTGGGAGTTAACCCTAGACGATGATAAGACAGCAAAAATGTACGGGAAGCTGTGGAAGATAGTGAATAATGAGTTACTTATGATGCAGGCTGAGAAGAGGGCTGCAGAAGGGGCACGTAGTGCACAGGAAAAGAACAAGAACTATAGTATAGACTGGGGTACGGTGAACCCTCCCATGTTCACTTCAGTTACCCTGCCTTCTGCTGTGCCTTCAGCGCCCTCTAGCGAGGAAGTGGCGGAACGACCTGATCCGTCCACTCAATCTCGGGGCGGGACGGAACGGCTCCCAGCCTCAGGGCGGGAACCCCGTCCTCGATCCACCTCTGCCGCCGCCTCCGGGGCCCTTGGGTCCACCCCTGGATGATTTGTGGGGGAATGTGGCCAGGGAACGGCAGCAGATGTGGAACATGCTTGCCCATGAGGGTCTAGATAAGGGGGATGAAGAGATGGCGGAGGCAGCGAGAGATATGTTAGCATTCCCTGTGACTTACACTCAGACTGCAGGCGGGCTACAAGCCAACATTACATCATTGGATTGGAAGTTGCTTGTTCAGTTTCGCTCCACCGTAGGGGCTTACGGGGTGGCCAGTGAGCCTGCCAGGCAAATGCTGGATTATATATTCTCTGCATTTGTGCTACTGCCCACTGACATTAAAGGTATAGCTAGGCTAATGTTTTCAGCACATCAGAAGTTATTGTTTGATGCCCATTGGCAGCAGGAAGCTATAAAATCGGTGACCACTCAACGTTGCCCTCTGACCCCCTTAATGGCATAACCCTTGACGAACTAATGGGTTTAGGTGCATATGCTCGGGTAGAGGCTCAGGCTTTGATGGGGCCAGAACGCTGTAGGGAGGCAGTGGCTGTGGCCAGACGGGCTTTGGATAAGGTTAAGGCCCCGGGGGAGTGCCTATATATATGGGGATAAAACAAGGGAGAGAGGAGCCGTTAGGGTCATTTGTGGATAAGGTGATAGAGGCTATAACAAAGGCAGGAGTACAGGAATTTATGCAAGGAGGGATGCTGAAGCAGTGTATACTGCAGAATGGCAATGCCCATACACGCTCTCTTGTTAGTACAATGCCTGGGGATTGGACTATAGCTGATTTGCTGGAGAAAGCATCCTCAATGCCTGTAGGGCCACAAGCATTTTTAGCCAGTGCATTAGATAAGATAGGAGAAGGAATGAAAGCGCAGGCTGAAGCTCTTCAAGAGCAGTCCAAAGCAGCTCAGAGCCAGGTGTTAGCTGCCCTTGCACCTCTCCAAGCGGCTGTGGTGAGCCCCTGCTCCCGACCAACTAATGAAGGCCGCATGAAATGCTTCCGGTGTGGCAACTTCGGCCATATATGTTGTAATTGCCAAACAACTGGAGTGTGGTGCGGAAAGTGTCAATCGAATACCCACAACGCAAGTGCCTGCCGAAGGAAGTCGGGAAACGGCAAGAGCAGGGCAAACAGCGGCCGCGCGGGGACACAAGTTGCAGCTGTCACGTCACCATGCCATCACTGCAGCCAGCCACCGCAGGGAGCCTCGGCCTGGACCTGGCAGCCGCAGTAGACGTCACCTTGTTCAACAATCATCCTGTTAAAATACCCACGGGACTTTATGGACCAATCATTGTTGGGGAACAGCCTGCTGGAGGACTGCTGCTTGGACGATCATCAGCCAGCATGCAGAGTTTGTTTGTGTTGCCTGGGGTAATTGACTCTGATTATACGGGAGAACTTATGATAATGGCGTATACCCTCTTTCCACCATTTACAATAACCAAGGACCAATGCATTGCTCAAATTATTCCACTCCCTCAGCTGACCAAGGGTATTGCTCCCCTTAATTGACAACCATGCCAGGATAAAGGTTTTGGATCTACTGGGGGTTTAGTTCTCCTTACACTGGATCTTACATCACGGCCCCGAAAGACTTGTAAAATTACACTCCAAGGGGAAAGCATCACTGTATCTGGACTTTTGGATACGGGAGCAGACACCTCTATCTTAGCGCCTGAACACTGGCCAACCGAGTGGCCTACGCTCCCTTCTGCTACAACTGTCACTGGCATAGGTGGCATGACCTTAGCTCGTCGTACTCCTGCAGCGCAGCTGGAGGTAGAGGGTAAGACTGTTCCTGTTACATTCTCCATTGCACCCCTACCGCCAACGGTACAGTGCCTCCTTGGGCGTGACGTACTGTCTCAATTGGGTTTAATCCTCACAAATGACCACCCTTTAACGTGAGTGCCATTGCTTGGGACTTCCCGCTACCACTCACGTGGAAATCTGAATCCCCCGTGATGGTTAAGCAATGGCCACTAAAGCGGGAAAACCTCCAACAAGCTCACCTGCTGGTGAAAGAACAGTTTTGGCAAGGACACTTAAAATTGTCAACCAGCCCATGGAACACACCCATCTTCGTCATCAGGAAGAAATCCGGAAAGTATCGACTTCTGCATGATCTTCGGGCTGTTAATGCACAGATGGAACCCATGGGGGCGTTGCAGCCAGGGTTACCAAACCCCGCCATGCTTCCTGAGCGATGGACTTTGCTGGTACTCTGTGGGTCCCTTCCCGGTGGGCTCGACCAGCTGATGTTCCCAGAAAAGACCGCCAACCCGGAACTGAACCTCCTGCGGAATAGACTGTGTCTCCAGCATTGTGTGGACGAGCTACAGAGTCTCAAGAGATCATTGAACTGGAATTGGGAAGATATTGCATATGACACTGTTAGAGGCATTTTGGATAGGTGTGAACGTGAACACTGGGTACTAGACGCGTTGAAATGTCTATCATGCCAGGGCCACAGCAAGTGTTGTAATAGTAGAGCGCTGGTGTTAATGATTTGTAGGGGTTGCGGGAAGAAGGCAGTAAGGTCACAGTGGGGTTGTACGCTTCTGCTTTGTTACACGTGCGTGTTCCGTAAGCAGACAGAATCGTGGCAAAGAGACGCACAGCAATTGACAGAAACTCGTTCCCTTAGGGAAGCTTTAGTGCTCTTTGAAAACAGAGAAGATTGGAACAGTTTACAAGTCAAGTGGAAGGTCCAGCAGACAGTGAAATATATAAAGCAAAGTAGGGCTAGTAAGATCCTTGCCTTCTGCTGTGAGTCTCCACGCAACAGGCAAGGCCCCCGAGAGTTAGAGACCCTTCCGGACAGAAATCCAGACCTAGTCAAAGCCCTGTTCAAATTATCAATATGAGCCCTGTAAGTGCCATGATACTCCTTATAATAGGAGGAGTAGTCACCCTAGTCCAGACAATTGACATTTGGGCCCCAGCACAGCCAAAAGAAAACGTTTGGGTAACATTAGCCAATCGAACAGGCCAAGAGGCTATTTGTTTGTCCTTGTCCTCAGCTGGTAACCCTTTTTCTACCTGTTTGGTGGGGTTGCCCTTAGACAATTTGCCTTGTCCTACCGATACTGTACCTTTATGTCAGACCAATGAATCACGGTCGTACGCTGACCAATGGGATTTAGTGATCCCACATTTCCCACGGGCGGCCCAGGAACCACAAGAGCTAGAAATTTTAGGTACAGTAAAGGCTGATTTCTGTGTTCGATTTAATTGGACTAGTGTTCACCGAGGGTATGGAACGGGCCAATCACTGCCGATTAATGCCAATCCGATTTTAAAAGTGTATCAGAATGCATCCATGTGGTGCAATTACACAAGTCCCAATATCTCAAAATCCTCCAACATGCCCATACAGTTACCTCAAGGAATATTTTTGATTTGTGGAGATCGAGCCTGGCCTGGTGTACCTTCAAAGTTAGAAGGAGGTCCATGTACTTTAGGGAGATTAACCCTATTGTCACCAAATACATCTATGATCATTCAACAATATA
The DNA here is from genome assembly GCF_009819885.2 of Catharus ustulatus. Classification (NCBI taxonomy): domain Eukaryota; kingdom Metazoa; phylum Chordata; class Aves; order Passeriformes; family Turdidae; genus Catharus; species Catharus ustulatus. The sequence goes on from NW_024879503.1 coordinate 22,184, forward strand.
AGAAACATAAGCGAACCAAAAGGATGATACATGGCTTCCAACATGCCTTCCAACCTGAGTGTGATGATCAGGCTCAGTTCTGGTCACGAGGGGAAAGGATCCTAGGATCTCTGGTACCAGGAGTAGGTACTGCACATGCCTTGACCAACTTAAATAAATTAGGTTGTTGGTTGGCAAAACAAAGTAATGCAACGTCAATTGCTATATCTGGCCTCCTGACGGATGTGAACTCAATCCGTCATGCAACATTACAAAACAGAGCCGCCATAGATTTTCTTTTGTTAGCTCATGGTCATGGGTGCCAAGATTTCGAAGGAATGTGCTGTATGAATTTGTCAGATCACTCTGTGTCAATACATGCCCAGTTGGCCAAATTGGCTACTCTAACATCGCACTTGCAAGAAGACACAGGGTTTGGCCTTAATGATTAGTTAAAAAGTTTAGGTCTTGGACCTTGACTGACTTCTCTCCTGCAACATCTGATCATTATAGGGATAGTT
>NW_024879504.1:0-1881 GCF_009819885.2 Catharus ustulatus
TCCATTAGGCTTTATGCTGTAACAGCGGCCTCTTGGTTCTATGAGTCCCCATGGTATCCAAATGGTCCCTTGGTCCTCTAAGGCCCCATGGCATGACAATGGCCCCTTGCTTCTGTTTGCCCCATGTGTTCAAAATTGACCTTTCCTTCTCTTAGGTCGCAGGGTGACACAATGGCCCCTTTGTTTAAGCAGGCAACATAGACTTACAATATCGCCTTGGTTTCTGTTGGGCCCCATGGTCCTTCAATGGCTTCTTTGTTCCATGAGGTCCCGTGGTGTCACAGTGACCCACTGGATCTGTTGGGTCCCATGGCGTCACAATGGTCCCATGGTGTCATAAGGCCCCGTGATATCACAATGGCCCTTTGGTTCCATGAGACCCCATTGTGTCACAATGGGCCCTTGGTTCTGTGAGGCAACATGGTGTCACAATGCCCACTCTTGCTTCTGTTAGGCTCCATGGTGTCACAAAGTCCTCTTGGTTCTATGAGGCCCTATGGTGTCACAATAAGCCGCTGGTACTGCTAGGCCCCATTGGGTCACAATGGTCCATTAGTTCCCTTGAACTCCATAGTATTCACAATGGCCCCTTGCTTCTATTCATCTCCATGGTGCCCCAATAGCCCCTTGTATCATATAGGTTTCACATGGTGTAAGGGTCAGTCCGAAGATTGCCTGATTCTGCCTCACAATCATCGTCAGTAACTGAGACCTTGAGACCCCCACCACTTGCTCCGGGCCGGAGCCGCTGAAGCCTCGCCAAGGCGGATGCTCTAATGGACTGAGTCTGGTTGTGTGCTGTATCTTTACAATGCGCTGTGCCCTAGCAGGTGCAGGCTGAATCGTACTTTCTGCAGCTGAATCAACAGGCCTCACTCTCACAATGGTCCATAAATCTCCCCATCTTTTGACCAGCGGCCCTTCGTCTCGAAATGGACTATAAAATTATTACCCTCAGAAGAGACCTTGGAGACTTCTTTCTCCCCGTGGATGGAAGACATCGCTGGATGACCTGAGGACTTCCCATCTGTTGGTAGCTATTCCCCCTTTTCTCTCTCCCTTTCTCTCTCTCTCTCTGTCTCTCTGTCTCCCTGTCTCCCTGTCTCTCTGTCTCTCTGTCTCTCTGTCTCTCTGTTACACTGTCTCTGTCCCTCTGTCTCTTTCTCTGCCTCTGTCTTTGTCTCTCTCTGTCTCTCCCTCCCTCTCTCTTTCTCTCTCCCTACTTCGTCATCTTTTTATCTCTCTCCTTCTCACCATTACCCCAAAACTGAATTGTTGACCCTCAATAAATTGCTTTGATGCTTGTTGCTGAACAAAACCTTAGTCTCTTGCTGTTGTCCTTTGCACCCTGCGGTCGAACGAACCATCACGACCCCCACTCAGGTTGTGCAGACCGTGACACATGGTGTCATAATGTCCCTTGGTTCTATGAGGCACCATGGTAGCACAATAACGCTTTGGTAGCCTGTGACCCCATGGTGTCACAATGGACACTTGATTCTGTTAGGCCCCAGCACGTCACAAGGACACCTAGCTTTTGTTAGGACCCATGATGTCACATTAGCCCATTGCTTCCTTTGGGCTCTGTGGTATTCACAACGGCCTCTTGCTTCTGTTAGTCTCCATGGTGCCCCAATAGCCTCTTGTATCGTTTAGGCCTCATGCTGTCACAATGGAGCCTTGGTACCAATAGGCCCCATGGTGTCACAATGGTGTCACAATGGTGTCTTGGTGACATAAGACCCCATGGTGTCACAATAGACACTTGATTCCATGTGTGCTCACAGTGTCACCATGGACCCTTGGTTCTATCAGGTCCCATAGTGCCACAATGACCCCTTGATGCCACCAGGCCCCATGGTGTCATAATGGCCCCTTGGT
>NW_024879504.1:1981-21135 GCF_009819885.2 Catharus ustulatus
TCAGCCATTAAAGCATTTTAATGTGGATTTCAACCTCTGCTGGAGCCTTTGGATCCAGCCACAAATGGATATTTGGGAAGAATTTAAGGCAAGAAAAGCACCTTGGCACAGGAATGCAGGGGAAGCACCAGCAGCCCTGAATTTTGGCAAGATCAATTTAAGTTTCTCTTTAGCCAAAAAACAGCCCTCTGAGAAGTCTTCAAGATGCCAAGTTGTGCTACCTGCCTCTGGCTGCACCTCCTGCTCCAAATTACTTGGGAATAACTCCCTGAGTGACCCAAACCTGCTGCACTGGAGAGACTGAGGTGGGAGAAGAGCTCCCAAAACTGCTCTGAAAGTTTGGACCCAGACTCCTCTGTGGTGCCCTGGGGCAGCCACCTCCTCCTTGAAACAATTAAAAACCAATCAATTTATTCAAATGAGCGCTGATCTGGCTTCAATTTAATATTAAATGAGATAACAAGGTGAAGTGAATGAGGTGCAGATAGAGCAGGGCTGGGAGCAGTGATTTAGGCACCTTAAAGGGGTGATTTGGGCACCTTCCCCCTCCAAAACCAGGGGTTTGGAATAGCAGCACTGCACGACCTTAAATTTAGCAACACAAATGGCAGCACTGCTAAAAGGGGAACTCAATTCCAACGGGGGATCCGGTGTCACAGGCAGCACCAGGGAACAGCTGGAAGGAGGGACTGGCCCTGGATATTCTCCACTGCCCCCAGGCAGCACTGAGCCCCAGGGGCTGCTTCTCCCTTGGGAATTCATCCATCAGCACAGCAGCTTCCTTCCCATTCAGGTCAGCTCAGCAGGCTCCTCTAATCAGGGAATCCTGCAATGGTTTGGGTTGGAAGGGATTTAATGCTCGTCCAGTTCCACCCCACCTTCCACCATCCCAGCTCCAACCAGGACTTGGACACGTCCAGGGATGTGGAATTCCTTCCAACCCCTCTTCCAGCCAGGGCAGACAACCAGGAACAAACAATTCCTGTGAGGCTGAGCACTCCCCACTCCAGGAATCAGCAGAATCCCAAATCCTTAGTCCACAGTTTCCCAGGGATTACAGCTGTGTGGAATTCCCACTCTGGACCTGGTTTGCTGCACATTGGCCAAAAATCCACTTTGTTCTGCCCAAAACCTTTTTGTCACTACTGCAGAATCAGGAAAGTATTCCAGGAACAGAGCTCATGGAAAAGCTCGTGTGTCCCTGAGTTGAGTCACACCAGCATTAAGAGGATCCCTGCAGCAACAGGTCAGTGGGATTAGGCAGAGGTAAATCAGCTCCCAGGATTAGGAACCACCACAGGGAGATCTTGGATGAGGGGAGGGAGGTGGAGCCCACACCAGGTTTGAGCCAGGACACCAAAGAGGAAGCCAGGAATTTTAAATTTCCCTAGAGCCAAACTGTTCAGGAATGAGCAATGGGGATTCTGGTGATGTTCCTTCCCTCAACTCAGCAGCTCCATTAGAAGCTCAGAAGCAGAAACTTCTACCAGCACATTTCAAACAGACCTGAGGATGCTTTAATTAACACTTTAATTAACATTAACTCACCTATGACACCTCCTGCCAGGAGACAGAAGCAACTCTGACCCTCAGCCCGAATTCCTACAGGTACCAAAAATAAAATCCCTGGGAAGATTTAAAGTTCCAGGGCTGGAAACACCAAAAAAAAAACCTACCAAAATCACCTTTCCAAGTATCCCACCAGCGCAGACCCTCTGAACCCCTCCACACCAGCACCTTCCCACTTGTTGGGAGATCCCAGGACCGGGAATCACTTCCAGGAAAAGCATTTCAAAGCAAAGACAACGTCCATGAGGACACCAGAACACTGCAGGGCGCTTCCCAGCCCCGGGAAGGCCCCGGGCTCCTCTCCCACCTGTGGCTCTCGGTCTCCTCAGCTCCCTGCGAGCCGTGCCCGGGCTCTCAGCGGGATCAGCCGAGTCCCCGCTGCCGGCAGCTCCAGCTGCACGTGCTCCGCCAACGTGCCCGGGAAAGCGGCTCCACGAGATCCGGGGCCTCGCCGGGAGCCGCACCGAGCGACCCCCGAGAGTGGAGGGGCAGGAGCCGGACCTCGGGAAGGGCAGGGCAGGAGCCGGACCCCGGGAGGGGCAGCCCCGGGCTGGAGCCCGCACCGAGCGCTCCTCGAGAGGGGAGATCAGGAACCGACCCCCGAGAGGGGCAGCCCCGGGTTGGAGCTCGCACCGAGCGACCCCCGAGAGGGGAGATCAGGAACCGACCCTCGAGAGAAGCAGCCCCGAGCCAGGAGCCACCTCCGGGAGCGCCCCCGCGGGAGCAGCCCCGGGCCGCGCCACCCCCGCGGGGGAAGAACCGGGGACACCGCGGGAGGGTCTCCGCAGTGGCCGCCGTGCCCGGTGGATCGCGATCGCCCCGTGGCTCCCAGCCCTGCTCCCCGCCCCGCCGCACTTACCGGGCCGCGCCGGGCCGGGCCCTGCGCCGCGGGGCCGCCGCCGCCACCCCGGGCCGGGCCGGGCCTGGGCCAGCGCAGGCCGCCCGGGCGGGCGGCGGGGGGGGGCAGGACGGGGGAGGGGAGGGGAGGGTGGCCGGAACGGGGAAAAACGGGGAAAGAAACGGGGAAAAAAAAAAGGGAAAGAGGAGGCGGCCCCTCCCCCGCGGCGTGCGCGCTGCGTCAACGCGCCGTGCGCGTTGCGTCATCATCCTGCGCCCGCGCGCCCCGTTGCTGTGGCAACCGGAGGGACGCCACGCGCCTGGGAAGGGCGGGAGAGGCGTCGGGCGCCCCCTGGCGGAGCGGCGGGGGCGCCACAGCGCGCGACAGCGACTTGTGGGGAAAGGGGCGGGGCTATGACAGGCCACGCCCATCTATCGTGACTCCGCCCCCCCGCGCGGGGTCTGGTTCGGTCCTTTCGGGGATCCCGCATCCCCCGGGATCCTCCATCCCCGAGGGTCTCAGATTCCCCAGGTGTCCCACAGCCTCCAGGATCCTCCATGCCCGGGGGTCTCAGATTCCCCAGGTGTCCCACAGCCTCCAGGATCCTCCATCCCCGGGGGTCTCAGATTCCCCAGGTGTCCACAGCCCCCGGGATCCTCCATCCACGGGGGTCTCAGATTCCCCAGGGGTCCCACAGCCCCCAGGATCCTCCGTCCCCGGGGGTCTCAAATTCCCCAGGTGTCCCGCATCCCCCGAGATCCTCCATCCCCGAGGGTCTCAGATTCCCCAGATGTCCCACAGACCCCAGGATCCTCCGTCCCCGGCGATCCCAAACTCCCCAGGGGTCCCACATCTCCCCAGGGTCCCTAATTCTCCAGGGGTCCCACATCTCCCACATCAATAGGGATCCCACAGCCTCCAGGATCCTCCGTTCTCGGAAATCACAAATTCCCCAGGGATTCTCCATCCCCGGGAATCCCGCATCTCTAGAGATCCCTCATTCCCAGAGATGTCTCATCCCCCATGGATCCCCCATCCTCAGGTTCCCTCATCCCTCCGGGAATCCCCATCCACCTGGGATTCCCTTCGAGTATCCCCCACTCCCCGGGATGTCTCATCCCCCGGAGATCCCTCATTCGGTCGGGACCTCCCATCTCCAGGTATCGCCCTTCTCCAATGTCCCTTCGATCCCCCAGAACCCCCCTTCTCTGAGGATGCCCGACCTCCAGAGATCTCCCCACCCTCAGGGATCCACATCCCTCGGGATCCCCCACCTCCGTGGTCCCAATACGCCCCGGGAGCCCCCACCACGTCTCTGCCCGTGCACAGCCGGGGTGGCCACCGAGGTGGCACCGGGGTGGCCTCGATGTCCCCGCTCTGCGCCCCCCGAGCTGCGGCACCATCGGTCCCGGCTCCACCTTAACCGGAGCGGCCGCGCCGCGCTGCCCGCGCCCGGGCGGCTCCGCGGGGCGTTTATCTCTCCCGGGATCAGCCAATATTTGTGGCCACGTCAGGAGAACGAGCCCATCCTCGCCCCGTGCTCCCGCTCAGTCCAGTTCTGCCACCCTGCTCCGCTCCCTGCCTCATCGCGTTCGGCTTCTCGGACTGCTGGGACTCCCACGCCACGGGAGATGATGGTCACCGTGGCTCTCCTGCCTCCTGAGCCTCCTACGGATGGCGGCAGCCAAGGGGGGTGGTGTCCGGCCTGCGGAGTGGCAGCGCTGGCCCCCGGAACGCAGCGGGACGCGCTCCTGGCGCTGGCCAAGCAGAGCATCCTGGCCAAGCTCCGCTTGCCAGCCAGGCCCAGCGTCCCCCAGCCCCCGTCCCGGGGGGCTCTGCTGACCGCGCTCCGCAGGATGCGAGCGAGCGCAGCGCTCGGACACGGCCGCCGCCACCCCGGGGATGCTCCGGGACAGCCCAGCCCGGCCTGGGATGGGGCTGCAGCAATACGAGATCCTGAGCTTTGCTGAGTCGGGTGCGTACGGATCCCATCCTGGGGCTGGGAAGGGAGGGAAGAGAGGTGGGAGGTGCGCGTCAGTGCCGGGATGGAGGGAACGCTGCTGCTGGAAGGCGTGAGAAACTCCCGAACCTCCCAAGCGTATCCCAAGAGATGGGACGTGCTGGGGTGGGAGGGTGGCACAGAGTGCAGGTGTGCTGCTCTATCTTGTCACCTGTTGCCCATTTCTGCTGAACCCTCCCCCTTGTGCTGGAGGCTAAGGGTCAGGTGGCCACGTTTTCCTAAATGGGATTTTTAGCCTCGATTTCCTGTCAGCCCGTAGCGTGTGGATGGAGCTCCACAACCCACCGTGCCTCCAAAGCAGTGGGTGCCTCATTTCTCTCCAGAATCTGCTGCCTCTGAGAGGAGAGAACTCCCCAAAACACACTGAGGGCTCCTGAAAAGCACCACTGGAGAAAGAGTTTCCCACTTCTCACAGACAACTTTCCTTTCCAGACTCACCACCCCATCCCACAGAGCATCCTGCACCCTCACTTTCCCAGACCAAATTCCTCGTGGTGAGGTGGGGAGAGGGAGTGGGTCTGCTCCCCTCGCTGGCCCCGTGTCCTCAAAGCCCTCTGGGAACAATGCTGCTCCGTGGCACATTGTGTTCCCACACTCCAGGACAATGGGGAGTTGTCTCCTGGCTTGGTGGAGCGTGGCTGGAATCGAGCCAGGGGTGAACCCAGGCTTGGAGCACGGGGAGGGGGTTGTGTCCTCACGGGCAGAGCTGTGCCAGGAGCCCGAGTGCTCTCATGGCCCCATCAGACCTTTCCTGGCCAGGAGGAGCGGCAGCTCTGCAGCCAGGGAAGAAGGAAGGCTCCAGGGAGACCTCAGAGCCCCTTCCAGTACCTACCTGGGCACCAAGAGAGCTGGAGAGGGACTTTGGACCAGGACCTGGAGTGCCAGGACAAAGGGGAATGGCTTCACATTGGGAAAGAGGAGATTTAGATGAGATTTTGGGAACAAATTCCTCCCTGTAAGGGTGGACAGAGGTTGCCCAGAGAAGTTGCCCCATCCCTGACACTGTCCAAGGCCAGGCTGGACGAGGCTTGGAGTAACCTGGGACAGTGGAAGGTGTCCCTGCTCATGGCAAGGACAAGTTCACCCTTACTTCACTCCTGACTCTGCTCTTGATTCTGTGCACAGGATCCTCCACTTCCCACAGCGTCCACCTGCATTTCCGCTTCTCCCAGGAGGTGGCTGGGAGCACTGAGATCCTGCAGGCCACCCTCTACCTGTTCTGGGCAGCCCCTGGGCCTGGGGCACAACCTGTCACCGTCAGGCTCCTGCAGCCAGACCCAGCAGGGCCAAACATGACGGTGGCCAGCGAGACACGGCTGGAGGTGCAGAAATCCCGGGCTGGACCACGCTGGACATCGGAGCCGCCGTCCGGAGCCTCTTCAGACAAGAGACCCCACGGCTCACGGTGGAACTGGAGGTTCCAGAGGACTTGGGGTCCCCTCTCCTCTCTGACCAGGGTGATTCCCACTGGCCATTTGTGGTGGCCCAAGCCCAGGCCAGGACACCGCACCGCGTCCATCGGCGCGGTGTCGATTGCGGCGCGGACTCGCGGATGTGCTGCCGCCAGGAATTCTTTGTGGATTTCAAGGAGATCGGCTGGGAGGACTGGATCATCCAGCCGGAGGGCTACCACATGAATTACTGCTCGGGGCTGTGCCCAATGCACATGGCCGGCGTTCCCGGCTTGGCCGCCTCCTTCCACACCGCCGTCCTCAACCGCATCAAAGCTGCGAGCGCGGCGGCGGCCGTGGATTCCTGCTGCGTTCCCACCCAGCGCCGCCCCCTCTCCCTGCTCTACTACGACCGGGACAGCAACATCGTCAAGACCGACATTCCTGATATGATTGTGGACTCCTGCGGCTGCACCTGAGCGGTGCTGGAGCGGGTGGGAGGGCAGGACACGGCGGGACAGAGCTGCCTGGCTCCTGCCTGGGAGGCAGGAGCTCTGCCGAGGGGGTTTCTCCTCCTGTGGGTGAAGCATCAAGGGTGATGTTGAATGTGCAAGTGCCCTCCTCTCTCACCTCCCAAAGGGGTTTCCCCCTTTGGATCTGCCCATGGATTCCTCTCACAGCCCCTCAGTCTGCTCCTGATGGACTCCAGAGCCTTCTCCTGCTGGATGCTGCAGAGCTGGGATCAGGACAGTCCCGCTGTCATCCCAGCCCAAGGTTCTGGTGTGCCCTGGGTGCAGCTACATCACCACAGAACCCACCAGCGGCCACCCTGGGTTGTTGGAGCTGCGTGGGGTCATCCCCGTGGTCCCACTCAGCTGAGCAGGGAGAGGAAAGGGAAATCCATCCCAGTGGGAGGAATGTGTCTCCCTCTTCAAGCATCCCAGCTAGCTGGTGTTCAATAAAGACTCCCAGCCGTGCTGTGTGCACGTGTGTGCCCTGTCATTCACCAGCACATCCTCCAGTGCTCCTGGGATGGCACGGGACGGACCCACTGAAAGCCCAGGGAGTGGGACTGGGCTGGGACTCCACACTGCTCCCAAAAATCTCCCATGCTCTCTGCCCCTCAGCTGCCTTTCCTAAGGGGATGCAGAACCCCTAATTCATCCCAGGGCATAGCATGGGAACCCCTTGGACAGAAGTGATTTGTAATTCCCACCAGGAAAAGCATTCCTTGCTTGGACCAAATTCCCCATTCCACCAAAACCACATGAATTTGCCCATCCCTGTCCCAAACCAGGACAGAACTGAGAAACTCTTCTGCCTTTTGAAGTGGACGAACTTTGGGGCAGCCTCAGCACCCAACCCCCCTCACCCCCAGTTCCTCACTGCAGAGCATCCCCTCAGCTCAGCCCTGGCCCGCTGCCCCTCGCCAGCCTGGTGACACCGAAGGGACATGTCAGGGCCGTGAGAGCGGGGGGCAAAGGGCGGCTCCGACACATCTGCCCCGTTACGTAACACAGGGTTCCGGTTTCTCCACCCTCCCCACGTGTCCCCCATGTGCGAGGACTGGAAAAGAGGGGAGAAGGTGCTGGGATGGGATATTTGGGAGGGGGGTCCTGGGGTGATCCCTGAGGAGTGATTGCAGCTTTAGGGTCCACCCTGCAAGTGCTGACCACCAAGCAGAGGTCAGGACAGAGCTGATCCAGGTGGGGAGAGGGTCGGCAGGGGGAGGACATGGTGTCAGGCCCTCTCCCCACCCAGCTTTGCATCCTCTGCCCACTCCAGGATGACGAACCATGAGCAGCTCTGGCTGGATGCACTCTGTCCCATGTGGAGAATGAAGAAGAGAAGAGGCAGGAGCAGGGGACAGTGCTTGGCCACATGCACACACCCTGCAGCAGGTGCTCCCATGAAGCCCCAACAGAACGGGGACCCCCATGTCCCCAGCAGGGCGACCTCAGTCCTGGGATCCATCTGAAAGGGCTGACAACAAACCCCAGAGGCTGGGACAGAACTGATCCAGGTGGGGAAAGGATCAGAAGTGTGAGGAGGTGCTCTCAGACCCTCTCCCCACCCAGCTTCACATCCTCTGCCTGCTCCAGGATGAGCGAGCCACAAGCCACGAGCAGCTCTGGCCGGAGCAGGGATTGTTGTCCTGGAGGAGCTGTGACACCTGGAGAAGGGATGGAAGCACCATGGGCGTGTGACAACCCCCACACTGCACACACCCTGCTGGAGCAGGGACCCCCATCTCCCCAAATCCAGGTGTCCAAAGCACTCCTGCCACATGGGAAGGGAGGAAGGCTCGGGGATCGATCCTGTCTGGGATCCAAGGCCACTTGCGCAAACCCAAAGAGGGTTTGGTGTTTTGTTTTTTTCCCTTCTTTTTCCAACGCCTCATTTCACTGTCTATATTTATTGAACAAACAGCTTCCCTGGAGCCAGTGCCAAGCTTCCTGGGGTGCAGCAGCTGTGGGCACACAGGGACCAGGGAAGGTGCAGGAGAGCTGTTGGTTGGTCCTGTGGGCCCACAGACCCCTCAGCTCAAGCAGCACAGCCCTGAGACACTGAGCTGAGACTTGTCCCACTCCCACGGGAAAGAGGGACCTGGATGCAGCCAACAGCCCCCTCCTCACAGCAAGGGTGGGCAAGGCTCAGGAATTCCAAAATGAGGCTTCCCATGCAGGGTGAGGAAGGTGCAGGCAGAGAAAAGTGACTGCCTGGAGCCAGGGATCTTCCTCCCTGCCATGACACCGTGCTCTGCTGGTGTCCCCTGATCTCTCAGGAGGCTTTGGAAGGGGTGGCTCAGGCCCAGTGCTGGGAGATTGTCCTGTTGGAACCAGTAAGGCACTGGGGAGCCCACCCTGCAGCCCCCATCACTGAGAGATTGTCCTGTCGGGACCAGTAAGGTACTGGGGAGCCCACCCTGCAGCTCTCAGTACTGGGAGATTGTCCTGTCGGGACCAGTAAGGCACTGGGGAGATTGTCCTGTTGGGACCAGTAAGGCACTGGGAGATTATCTGTTGGGACCAGTAAGGCACTGGGGAGATTGTCCTGTTGGGACCAGTAAGGTACTGGGGAGCCCACCCTGCAGTTCTCAGCACTGGGATATTGTCCTGTTGGGACCAGTAAGGTACTGGGGAGCCCACCCTGCAGCCCCCAGCACTGGCAGATTATCCTGTTGGGACCAGTAAGGCACTGGGAGCCCATCCTGCACCCCCAGCACTGGGAGATTGTCCTGTTGGGACCAGTAAGGTACTGGGGAGCCCACCCTGCAGCCTCCAGCACTGGGGTATTGTCTTGTTGGGACCAGTAAGGCACTGGGAGATTGTCCTGTTGGGACCAATAAGGCACTGGGAGATTGTCCTGTTGGGACCAGTAAGGCACTGGGGAGCCCACCCTGCAGCCCCCAGCACTGGGAGATTGTCCTGTTGGGACCAGTAAAGCACTGGGGAGATTGTCCTGTTGGGATAGTAAGGCACTGGGAAGCCCACCCTGCAGCCCCCAGTACAGCAATGCCATGGGGACATGGCATCCATGGAATTAATCCAGATGCAGATGTGACACAGACAGGGACAGACATAATGTCCCCTCGGTCTTGTCCAGGAGGGGACAGATGTGCTGGAAGGATCCTTTGCCAGAATCAACAGCCCCTGAAGCAAAGGTTCAAGCACACTGTGCCAAGTGCCCCCTGGGCAGGTCCAGCTCGAGGGGTGGGAAATTCTGACAGTCCCTTCCCTTGCCTTGAGAAGAGTTAATGTTTAATTCCCAGTCTCATGGCCCATTCCCAGCCAGGGCCACCACTGGTGCTTTTCTCCCAGGAACGAACAACAGGGCAAGAGGAAACGGCCTCAAGTTGTATCAGGAGATGTTTAGATCAGAAATGAAGGAAAATTTCATCATGGAAAGGGTGGCCAAGCCCTGGAACAGGTTGCCCAGGGCAGTGGTGGAGTCACCGTCCCTTGAAGTGTTCAAAAACATGTGGACGTGGCAGCTGGGGACATGGTTTAGTGGTGGCCTTGGCTGTGCTGGGTTAATGGTTGGGCTTAATGATCCAGGCTTTTCCAACTTGAATTATTCCATGATTCCATGATTCTGTGATTCCATGATTCTGTGATTCCATGTTGCTACGGTTCCATGATTCTGTGATTCCATTTTTCCAAGTTTCTGTGATTCCATTATTCCATGCTTCTGTGATTCCATTATTCCATTATTCCACGATTCCACGTTTCTGTGATTCCATGATTCTATGGTTCCATGATTCCGTGATTCCATGATTCCATGATTCTGTGATTCCATGATTCCACGTTTCTGTGATTCCATGATTCTATGGTTCCATAATTCCATGATTCCATGATTCTGTGATTCCATGATTCTACAGTTCCATGTTTCCATGATTCCGTGATTCTGTGATTCCATTATTCCAAGTTTCTGTGATTCCATTATTCCATGCTTCTGTGATTCCATGCTTCTGTGATTCCATGATTCTGTGATTCCAATATTCCATGATTCTGTGATTCCATGATTCCACGTTTCTGTGATTCCATGATTCTATGGTTCCATGATTCCATGATTCCGTGATTCTGTGATTCCATGATTCTACAGTCCCATGATTCCATGATTCCATGATTCCATGATTCCATGATTCCTTGATTCTGTGATTCCGTGATTCCATGATTTAATGATTCTGTAATTCCACGATTTCATGATTCTGTGATTCCATGATTCTGTGATTCATGATTCCATGATTCCATGATTCTGTTATTCATGATTCTGTGATTCCATGATTCTGTGATTCCATGATTCCATGATTGCATTATTCCATTATTCCATGGTTCCATGATTCCATGATTCTGTGATTCCATGGTTCCATGATTCCATGATTCCGTGATTCTGTGATTCTGTGATTTATGATTCTATGGTTCCATGATTCCATGATTCCATTATTCCATTATTCTGTGATTTCATGATTCTGTGATCCATGATTCCATGATTCCATGATTCTATTATTCCATGATTCCATGATCCTGTGATTCCATGAGCCACACTCAGGTGCTGCTGCAGGAGCTCTTGGGGGGTCCTGCCTTAGCCCAGCCAGCTGTCACCTCCAGGTCAGGTCACCGGGTGCCACGTTCGCCCCAACGGCCACGGGGTCAGAGGCCCTGGAGCCATGTGTGCAGCAGGTGCTGGGCCCAGGGGGACCTTGGGGGGTATTTTGGTCAGGTCAGTCCCCGGGCTTTGCTTTCTGGGAACCGCTTAATGAACAACACAATTATGCAATGGGTGCAAGAGCTCTGCGCTGACCCCTGCCCCAGATCCGGGGGCCGGAGCGTGCTGGGGTGCACAGGGTGTGAGGAGCTGGGGATCAGATCAGCTCTTGCTAAGCTGGAGGTGGAATTGGGGTTCATGGGGTGCTGCCCCTTTGGGGACACCCTGCTCCCAGCCTGGAATGGAGGGTGGGTGTTTTAGAGTGTGCCTCATCCATTTTCCCACACTTTGTCTCCTGTTTCCTGCTATGCCACAGCCCCAGCCCTGGCTCTGGGATCTGTCTGGGGTGGGGGAACACAGCACAGCAGGGCAATGGGAGTGGGGCACAAGGAGCATGTCCAAATTGGAGCAGGTACCCAGGTGTTTGGGAGGGGGCCTGAACATGTGTAAGTGGATAGATCATGGAACCTGGGATGGTTTGGGTTAGAGGGACTGTAAGCTCATCCAGTTCCACCCCTGGCTACAGGCAGGGACACCTTCCACAATCCCAGGTTGCTCCAAGCCCTGTCCAATGTGGCCTTGGACACTTCAGGGATGGAACTTCTCTGAGCAACGAGTGCCAACCTGACAGTGAGGAATTGTTTCCCCATATCCCATCTAACTCTGTCCTCTGCCAGTGGGAAGACATCACCCCTGGTCCTGCCACTCCAGGTGCTTTAAGAAGTTGCTCCCCATGTGGGAGCATCTTTGCCTGTGAGCACGTGTGCCCTGTGCCTGGCTGGAAGTGCCACCTGCTCCATCCTGCTCCTGCCTGCAGCCAGGGCTCCCAGGACCCTGTGGGATCCGTGCTCCCAGGCCAGCCTGTGCCCACTCTTTCCTCTCTGTTGACATTCCTGGGCTATTCTGGGAGCTGCCAGCAGGCCCAGCCAGCTGAGCCCTTTGCCCCTTGCTCTGTGGTTGCATCACCTCCGGTGGGTGCTTTTTCCCAGACTCTGTTTACATGGCACCTCTGGCTTGGCCAGGGCCAGGGGCTCCATGTGGTCAAGACCTTGGAGTCGGTGCACGGCGCGGTGGGCACAGGACATGCCGGAGCACTGGCCTGGCAGGGCTTCAAGTTCTCTGGCTTCCCTGCTCCAGCTGGGCTCTGCCAATCCCCCAACACCGTGGCATCTTGCATCACATTTTTTTTTTGAAGTTTCTGCCAGCCCCTGCCCTTCCTCATCCTGCACATCCCGCTCTGAAGAGTCCGAGAAACGTCTTCAGGTTGATGTGACACTGGCTGTCACCTCCTGAGTCCTCAGGACACATAAATCCCCTTTTTACTGTATCAGAGGAGGGTACAGAGTGCACACATTCACTGGCCCTTCCCAGCTCTGCCGTGGGCTGAGGATGGACCAGGGGTGGGCTCAGACCTCCAAACTGAGAGTGACAAAAGCCCAGAGATGTGACAGTCACCAGGAGCTTCAGGGACATCCCAGGAGCCCCTTGATCCCTTTTGGATTCTCTGTCAGCACCCAACAGGACTGTGACTGCCAGGACAGCTCAAGGGTGCCCAGGGGCAGTGCCCAGGCTGGGGACAGGTCTGTGGGATCCATGGATGGGCAGCTTGGCTGCTCTGGTGCTGGGGCTCCTCCACCAGCCGGGATTTGCCTGATCCCTCATTCCCTGAAGGTTTTGGAGGATCCTGCTGCCTGTACTGAGGGGCTGGCCGGGGTTTCTCTCCCCCATGGCAGAGCCCAGCGCACACAGAGCCCCTTCCCCACACAGCTCTGCACATTGCTCTGTTTGCACACACCCTGTGAACCTCCCCTCACCCCTCACTCGTGTCCAACCCACGCGGGCACGGCGGGGACCGGTGCTCGGCCCCCCGTGCGACTCCTCCCGCAACGACCCCACGGTTGGCGAGGACCGGGAACGGGGGAGGATGGGGGGCTGCTCACCGACCCCCCCGCGGGGAGGCGGGGGTGGGGTGCTAATCCCGGTAATCCCCGACGGGACGGGACAGGCAGGTGCGGCGGCCAATAGCGGGGGGCGGGGGGGCGGCGGGACCGCCCCCGGCCGCAGGTGCCCAAAGCGGGCCCCGCCGCACCGCTCCCGGTGCCGCTCCCGTCCCGTCGGCGCCGCTCCCGGTGCCGCTCCCGTCCCATCGACGCGCCCCCGTCACGCCGCTCCCGTCCGCTCCGTGCCGGTCCCTCGGTGCCGGTGGCGGTCTCGCCCCATCAGTGCCGCTCCCGGTGCTCATCCCGTCCCGTCCGGTGGGCGCGGATGGCGGCGCGCGGCTCGGGCCCGTGGTTGCTGCTGATCGTGGTTCTGTGCGCGGCGGCCGAGCCGCGCTGCCCGTCGTGCCCGGCGGCCGTGGAGCGGCGGCTGCTGGAGGAGGTGGCCAAGAAGCAGCTGCTGGAAAAGCTGCGGCTCCGCGATCGCCCGCGGCTCGCCCACTCTGTGCCCCGCGCCGCCGTGACCCGCGCCCTGCGGCGGCTGCAGGCGGGAGGCGCCCGCCGGAGCCCCGATGTTACCGGCGAGGAGGAGGAGGAGCAGGGATACGAGATCATCAGTTTCGCCGAGACAGGTGGGTGCGCGACCCCCGTGGGTGCCCACGAGGTCCCCGACAGGGAGCGGGAGAGCCCGGTGAGCCCCGGGGTGAGGGGTCCGTGTCCTGCGCCCTGGGACCCCGAGGGACGCGCAGCCCCGCTGGGTGCGGGACCCGGAGCCACGCGGGCTGCGCGTAACTCGGGAGTCACCGCATCTGTCGCGCATCAGTGACATCCCGGGGCCGGGATGGAGACGTGGTGCCTCTTCTGCTCCTGCCTGTGGACCCTGCACCCGAGGGGCTGCAATGCCGGTCCCCTGTCCCCCAAAAACATGAGGGTCCCCAGGGTGCCTGCGAGTCCTGAGTAGTTTGAGTCGAGAGCTGCCGAATTAATTTGGGGGGCTGGCAATGTTTCCCAGCCTCACCCCCAAAAACCCCGCGATGAAGGGGCAGGTGAGAACTGCCCCCCTTCTACCAGACAGCCTGGGACAGCTCCTCCATTCTGGAGGCTGCATTCCCAGGGCGAAGCTGGAAGTCTTGGCTCGCTGCACGGCCGGGGAGCATCCCCCAGCGCTCACCTCCTCATCCCTTTCTCCCCTCAGATCTCACATCTCCCTCCAGTTTGGGGCTGCAATTCCAGTTCAGCCAAGCACAGGACCAGGACATTCGCATCCTGCAGGCTCAGCTCTGGCTCTACCTGCGAGTGCCCCGGGCCAGCCTCACCCTGAGGATCTTCCTGGCCGGTGAAGCCGGGGCCGTGGCGGGGGGCAACCCGCACTCTGCTGGGGGAGAGGCGACTGAGCACGGCGGGCAGCGGCTGGCGCTCCTTCCCCCCTCCTGCCCGCCCTGCAGAGCTTCTTTGAGGGGCAGAGCCGGACCCTGAGGCTGGAACTGGAGAGCCACGGGGATGGGAGCGATGGTCATGGCACAGGTCAACGCCAGCTGGTCCCACCAGCCCTTCCTGGTGGCCAAGGTGAAGGTGAGGGAGCCCGAACACCACGTGGCCAAGCGCAGCCTCCGCTGCAGCCAGAACTCCAACCTGTGCTGCCGCAAGGATTACTACGTGGACTTCCGTGACATTGGTTGGAACGACTGGATCATCAAGCCCGAGGGCTACCAGATAAACTACTGCGTGGGCCAGTGCCCTCTGCACGTGGCAGGCAGCCCTGGCATGGCCTCTTCCTTCCACACAGCCGTCCTTCAACCTCGTCAAAGCCAACAACGTCCAGGCATCGGGGGAATTCCTGCTGCGTGCCCGACGCGGCGCCGGCCGCTCTCCGTCCTCTACTTCGATCGCAACAGCAATATTGTCAAGACTGACATTCCCGACATGATTGTTGATGCTTGTGGCTGTAGTTAGGGCTGGGGGAGATGTGCTGGGAGCCCCCTTCTCCAGGAGTGTCCCTCTGGTGGAGGGGGAGGGAGCTGGAGAGCTCCGTGAGCTGGAGTCAGCCCTCGGTGCAATGGACCCCTTTGGAAAGGCTGGGGGGGAGAGGGGCTCGTCAGGGGGAGCAGGGGGCTCTGGGGACACATGGGACAGAGCCAAGGACACGTTGGACTGCCCAAGTCTGGGCTGTGGATGTTGATGACTGTTCCCAAGCTGATCCCACATTTCCTGGTGGTTCCAGGTGGTTCCTGATTCCCATATTCTCCTCGGTGTGGGGGCCCCTCTTGGTTCACATTCGGAGTCCGATGAGGGGTTGGGATGTGGCTTCCTTGGGGGCAGAGGGAGATGCAGAAACAGAGCTGCTTCCTCCACGTGGAAATCTGGAGACAAAGCAGTCCCACTTGTTTCCCTTCTGGAATAAACCTTCCTGCATCCTATTTAGGCCTGGTTTTGGGGACAGATAGAATGGGACACAAATAACAGGCCTGGGAGGGGAGAATGAAGGGTACGACTTCATCAAGAGCCCCAAAACTGCAGTGACAGGATAAAGTTCTCTGATCCCTGGAAGGTGTGGAGCTTCCAGGACCAAGCTTCCAGGTCCTGTGTGCTTCCCCTTTCCCTGGGTTTGTGGTTTCCTTCCCTTCTCCCACCAGCCAGGTCTCCTCCAGCCTGGTGCCTCTTGTTCAAACTTTGCCTTCAAGACTGCACTCAAGGCACAGATTTGGTTTGTGCCACTGTTTTTGCAGCTATTCCTTTCTCAGTTCCTGCAGCCATTGGGACTCCCTGGTGCTCCGTTCTCTCTACCAAAGATCCCACTCTGCCTTCCCCTTCCTCATGCACCCACATGGCCTCTACTTTAATTTATTACACAACATTTTGGTGGAGCTTCCCAAATAAATGGGTAGAAATGCAAAATCCAGGCTCTGGCTGCTTTTTCCTGGGACCACCTGCATGGATGGGGGTGAGGGAGGGGGGTCCTGCTTGGCCAGAGGGGCCCAGATCCCTCAGGCACTGGGGCTGGAGTAGCACAGGAGCTGCACAGCACTCCCATACTGGGAGATGTGGAGAGCTGTGGGGTTTGGGGGGCTCCTGGAATCCTCACGAGGCCTCTCTGCAAGTGGGGTCCCCAGGAATCAAGTAGGGGCTGGGAACCAGGCACTGCCTCACTGGGGACTGGAGAGGGGTGGTGTGCAGGGGGAACATCAAAGGGCAGGTACTGGGAGGCATCACCCAGCTGGAAAATGCTGTTCCCCACCTGGAACAATCCCAAACAGAGCTCTGGTCACTCTGGCTCCAGGAGGGGTGATTTCAAATACTGAGCCACAGCCCACCCCCAAATCCTGGGCCCCAGTGCAAAGCCCCTGGCACTGTCCCACTCGTGTGCTCCCCTAAACAGTCCCCAGTGACCCCAGTCTCAGTCCCATCACAGACAGAGGCTCTGGTTGGTGGTGGGGGGATGGTTTCCTGTGGGATTTGGGGTGGGATGCTCCTGGAGAGGGCGGCAATGCCCCCTCTCATCCCGCTGCGCTCCCACACGCTGGCCTGGGTCCCCGTTGCGCAAGCGCCCGCTCAAAGCTCAGTTTGGGGCTGTTTTATCTGGGGACAAACCTCCTTGATTTCCCAGCTTGGCCCTGCCAGTGACCAAAGGGCAGCTTTCATCAGCCAGGGCAGCGGGCAACCCCCGGGGCACTGCGGCCGTTACCGAGCTCCCAAAATATCCCCGCTGTGGGCAAAAGCCAACGGTGCCTTCAGGATGCCTCAACCTCCCGGGCACTGCCACAGCCCCGGGCCGTGTCCTGGGGGCACGTGCTGCCGTGCACACGCTGGGAGCTGGATCTGCAGGGACTGTGTGTGGTGTCTGCAGGGACATCCTGCTCCCCTCCACATCAGCATTCCCACACCGAATGCATCCAGCCGCGTGGATCCCACCGAGACGGCAGAAATGTGATTTGTGTTGCCACCACGGGAAGTTTTCCCGTTTTCCCCCGTGGCAGTGAGCGTGTTCCCGTGTGGAGGGGGTGTCCACGTGCGTGTGTGCGATGTGCTGACTCACTGACACACTGACACACTGCCCCCACAGCGACGTGCTGAGCTGGCCATGATGGCACCGCTAAATCCCTAATCTGGGGGATCATCTAACCCTGCTCTGAGCTGCTTTGACTTTCCCAAACAGGAGACCGGGATTATTCCTGAGGTGGGGGATGCGGCAGGGCCGGGGTGTGATGGTTGAGAGCTGCTCCGAGGGGATGCCCAGGTGTTGGTTACACCCAGGGGCTGGGAGCTGCTGACAGAAGGGATCTGGGACAGTCTTGCCATGCAGATGATTCCGTGAGGAGAGGGAGAGTGGGCTCGGGACAAGTCCCCGGACCCCAAGCAGCTTATCCAGAGTGACACTCATCCCAGGGGTAAAGCTGCTGAGCCGCTTATGGCCGTTACAAAACGGGGATGGAGGCAGTCCCTCACCTGCACCACCCCCTCACCTGTATCACCCCCTCACCTGTGCCTACTCCCTCACCTGCACCACCCCCTCACCTGTGCCCACCCCCTCACCTGCACCACCCCCTCACCTGTGCCCACCCCCTCACCTGCGCCCACCCCCTCACCCCTGCCCACCCTTCGGGGCTGCTGAGGTGGGACTCGAGCCATGGCAGAGTCTGGGGGCTCCTCAGGACCCCGCTGGCTGCTTCCCCCTCCTGCCACAGGATGGAGTTGACCCTGCAGGCGTTGTCACCTCCCCCGTGCGCTAGGGGCTCCCCGCGGAGCAGAGACCCCTCCCTCATTCCCTCTCTGGTGAGGGGGCAGCAGGGAAGGAGCTGATCTCGGATGATGACAGTGGGGAGGGAAACTGAGGCAGGGAATAGGTTCAGCTGGGAGATGAGGGGTACTGAAATCCTGTCCTTGCAGTTCCCGCGCTGCCCCTCTGCCCTGGGGGTCCCGGAATCCGCCCCCGGTGCACGATGACACCGGGAAACAGGGGACAGGATGATGCCGGGCACACGAGAGTTCCTGGCGGGGTAATCCCGGTAAGCGGCTCCGGGATCAGTGGGTGCGCGGCACAGCCCCGGCGCGACACCGGCACGACACCGACGCGACACCGGTACGGGGAGAGCAACGGGCGCCACCGGCCGCCACCAGGGGGCGCTGCCCCCCGTGCGCTCCCCCGGTCCGGCCCCGACCCCCGCCCGGGACCGGCCGGGACCCCCGGAGCGTGGGGGATGTGTCCCACCAGTGTGCGTGGGCTGGAGGGCCTGACCCCAGGGTACGACCCCGCGGGTGCGTGGGCTGGAGCGTGTGACCCCTGTGCCCCCCGAGAGGGTGCGCTGCGTTCCCCGCGTGTGCGTGTGCAGAGCAAAACGGGCGGTATTTATTTCAAATAAATATTCGTAATTTTGGGGTCAGGGTTAGGGTTAGGGCTGGAAGTGTGACGCCGCGTGTGCGTGGGTTGTGTCCCTCCACGTGGGTGTGGGATGTGCCACGGCGGGTGCGTGGTCCTCGTCCCTTGAGTGTGTGCGGGCTCGTTGCGTGTCCCCGGGCTGTGCCTCCTGCGTGTGCGTGTCCGGGACTGTCCGGGGTGTTCTCCCCACGTGTTCGTGGGGCTCTGCGCCCCGCATGTGTTTGTGTGCGGGCTGTGCCCCCTGCTGTATAAACCGGCTGTGGCACCCGCGTGTGCGTGGGCTGGAGGCTGCGAACCCGCTTGTGGGTGGGCTGTGCTCCCGTGTGCGTGTCCCCGGGCTGTGTCCCCGCCGTGTGTGACCCGAGCTCGTGTACGGGCTGGTGGCCGTGTCCCCCTGCGTGTCCGTGGGCTGTGCCCCCTGTGGACAGGGGAATGTCACCCCCACCTGCGCGTGGGCTGTGTCCCCCGCGTGTCCGTGTGCGACGGCCGTGCCCACGCTCGCACACACGTGTGCACCGTGTGCGCGCTTCCACGTGCACGCGCGATCCCTCACACGGGTGGACACCCCTGAGCGAGCACTGGGGTCCCCCACACACGCGCCCCGTGTCCGCCACGCGTGTCCCCCACCTGTGTGCGTGTGCTCTTGCCGTGTGTGCGGACCTCCGGACACCCCGCGGAACACGCGTGGGGTTCTGCCGGCCGCGAGCGAGCGGGACCGGTGCGCGCGTGGGGGGGGTGCGCGCGGGCGCGGGGCCGTGCGTGTCCCGGATCCATCCCGGGTTTTCGGGGCCGCCGCTCCCGGCCGGGGTCTCCGTCC
>NW_024879505.1:0-21057 GCF_009819885.2 Catharus ustulatus
ATATTCCCACAGATAGCCCCTTGGGGGAAATGTTGGATAATTGGAATAGTAAAATGAGGAAAATAGCAAAGTTGTTAAGAAAGGCACAAAAAGTACATCCAAGGAGAGAAGAAGAAAAGACTAAGATGAAGGCAAAAATCACCGTGGCAGCTATAGAAAAAGAGCAAGATGCTTTGGAAAAGATCATAAAGCAGAAGATTAAGAGGTCGGTGGCTCTATGCTCTGAGAAAAAAAAAAAAAAAAGTGTTGCCTCACAGGTGGAGGCGTAGCGACCCAGTTCCTAGGACGGGACACGTCGGCTAACCCTTACAGGCCTGATGGGCTAAATCACTCACGGACACCCATGGGGTGGATGGTGAAGTGCATTTATTTCCCGGCAAACGCCGGCTTAAGTAACTCTGGTACAGTTGTGATTGGCTAACGTCACGGAGAGGGTGTGCCCTAACTCCTCGTACATCGCGATGTCTTCCGAACGATCTTTCTGGCTAACCACATTTCCCCCTCTCCATGACCGGTTAAGCCTTCGTAACTGTACTAAACTGATGTTAGTAATAACTCGTGGAACATGTTAGTAACAACTCGCGAACCATTTTAAATGTCCAAATGCAATCGCAACTTGGCTATAACTTATTCAGTTAACAAATCACATAAACAGTTGAAGTCACTTCGCTCTACAGCGTAATATCGACTTTGCTCGAATGAGCTTTCATGAATTGGGCTAGTTTACTTATGAAATGGGGACTGAACATTAACACGGGTACAACAACTGCAACTGGTCTCACTAGGGTGAACACATGGGTGGTAAACTAGGGCTGTTGGGTAAACAGGGGAATTGAACTGATTTCATTGCCGGAGCGTTTGGCCGTGACGTTGGAACTTGTCTTCGAGTTCTTTGCTTGGCCAATGAAGCAGGTTTGGCAACGACAGAACACCGAAGCACGAAGATGGAACGTGAGGCTGATGAGATGGATCATGGCGGCAAACCTGTCAAAAGAAACTCAGAGATCTCGTTAGTTTCATCAGTTTTATTAGACAGCATGGGCTTTATGGATTTTTAAGGGTACCACTTGATAACATCATCCTTTTTTACTGCCACGTACCCTTGCCCCGTGAGCACTAGTTTCCTACCTTGTTCCCACTCCCTT
Organism: Catharus ustulatus; assembly: GCF_009819885.2. Taxonomy (NCBI): domain Eukaryota; kingdom Metazoa; phylum Chordata; class Aves; order Passeriformes; family Turdidae; genus Catharus; species Catharus ustulatus. The sequence continues at coordinate 1,146 of NW_024879505.1, forward strand.
AGTCCATTCTTAACTATAACCAGTGGGCCTTTCTCTAGCGCTCGGGTGGTTCAGTATTTCTGGGCAGGACTATTTATCTCATCCCCCCTGGGGAACTGATTTAATGCTAGCAGTGCGGTTGCTGGTATGCGCACTTGGTCGCTCGGGGAATGGAATTGGTAAAACCCTCTGTCCCTGCCAGTACTTCCAGCCTAGTTCTCAGAGTTCGACCCGCTCTCTCAACGATGGTCTGCCTGGTGCTGTTGCACGGGATGCCATGCACCAGAGACGGCTTAGAGGCATGTATATATCTAGGAGGGCATTGAGACAGCAGTTTGATCTTTACACGTATCCGAGAAAAGCGTACATGCTGTGCTGTGCAAGCTGCGGTGGTGTGCATGGAGCAGGACTTGGATACACTGGGCCAGAAATGACTAAATAAATGATTACCATGTGGAAGAGTACTTCCTGGAGTAAATCTTTGAGCCAAGAAACTACCGTTTCTGTGACATGACCTGGTACTTGTCCTGGAATCCCGGGTGCGAGGAGACGAGGAGAGCGGGAGAATTTTCCAGGAGCTGGGAATCCATCAGGAGCCAGCCAGAACGCTGGGATTCCCACCGAGATTTATGGGAGCTTCATGGGAATGCTGAGGGTTGGCGAGAATGCTGAGAGCAGGAACTCAGACTCGGGCTCGGACTCAGACTCGGAGCAGCTTGTTGTGATCGTGTACCTGCAGCTGAGCCTGCACACCTGGGCGCTGGCAGAGGAATTCTCGGATGTGTCGGCGCACTCCTGCCTGGATTGCTGGACGGGGACCCGTTGCCCCTCCAGGAGGAGTGCCCGCGGTCCTGGTGCGAGAAGAAGCTGATGGAAGGACTGCTGCGTGGATGGGAGCTAGATGTTCTTCTTTTGTGACTGGCTGATTCGATGCCCTGATGCCTTAGGGCAAATCTCCTGTCTTTCTCTCCCCCTTTTTTTTTTTTTTGAAACCACAACAGAGGAAAACATGTATTTTGAATTACCTTAGTTTGGGGAAAACCACAATTCCCGATATTTTACAATCCCATCTTAGTATTTAATATTGTTCGAGAACCTTCCTTTCAAATGACAACCCAAGAGAATCTTTTCCGGACAAGATTCTCTGCGTTCCCTTCAAAGGAAAAGGTTCTAGCCCTTGCAAGATCGAATCAACCCGTCCAAATTACTTGTTTTCGATTTTAATTCAGAAATATCTGAACTTTATAGTTTTCTCCCCTTGTCAGCCAATTCCAATCTGGCCACAATTGAAAGAGACTGAGAAGGTTTCAGTGGCAAACGTTCTTTGCTTAGCTAATATTCCAACCTGGCCAGGGCTGAGATATTAGACTAGGCAAAATGTTTTTTCCTATTACATTTTAAAACCCAACCTTTACTAAATTTTGAAAAGTGGTAAGGGATAAGTATTCTAGAAAATCACACAATTTCAATTTAACAATAAAATACTTTTCACCAAACTAATTCACTCAATTTTTGGTTCCTCAAATTTATGATGTTAAAGGAAGCAACATCCCTAAGTTCTCTGAATGGCTAACAATATACGATGCCAGTGCAATGTATACAAACAACAGTAACAAACGCTGTGGTGTAAACTTCCTCATACGCTTAATAAATGCTAATATGTGCTTGCTGTATTGGTAAAGCACATTTATAGCAACTGCAGGGGAATGAGCTACCAAGGCGAATATCGACCTGGCAAGGTCTGCAAAACACACACACATGTTTCGACAAGCTTGGTTCTGAGACGGGCAAAGCTGCTGCTGAACTTTCCCGAGGGCATGTCCCGGGGAGAAACCCTCCTGTCTCTGTGGACGCTGAGTGAGATGGAGCTGGAGCCACCTCTGGCCATGTAACATCGGCAGGATAGCCTGTGTTCTTTTCTTGACTGTTTTAAACGTCTTCTGTGCTGCTGCCCTCTAAAATTGGACCCTTGGCTTTTGACACGAAACTTCGGAGCTCCGGGACTTTCACTTCCTGGTTCCAGTGGGCCCCTTTTGTCTGCGCGTGGTGTAAACGAGCCGGTATGTTTAATAGGAACGGCTGGCGCATTATTTCTATCAGAATCGGATTCCGATTCTGTACTGGATGTGTATCGTTTTGTGTGTCTTTGCTTTCCCCACCACTCGTGCCGTGATGTCTGTCCGGCCCACCCGAACTCGCTATCCGAGTCGGTGGAAGTGGAGTGGTAAGGAGTTTCTGGCCACCGGTGACTTTTGTCCGAACTCCATCTTCTTCTTCCCCTTCCCCTTCTCTGCCCTTCTTTGGAGGAGTTCTCCTCCTCCCAGGGGAGTGTTTTGGGGTGAGCTCCCCGGTTGGATCTTGGGGTCTCCTCCCTCTCGCCAACTGCTCCCTCCCCCGGCGTTCGCAGTTGCGCATGCCTGTGGCGGGAACGGACTCCTTGCCTGACCCCTCTCTCTCTTCCCCAGCACCATTTTGTGATGCATTGGGCAGCGGCTTTTTAAAAACTTCTTCGGGACTCGACTCTCCAAGAATGCCCTGAGGCTCACAAACTTTCCCACTGTCTGGCGACCGATTAGTAGCTAGATTAGGGGGTGAGATAAGGGACTGGGGCCGAGAGTGGTTGTTAGTTTTCGACCCCGCGCGATCGCCAGACGCAGTCTGGGTGGCGGCGGCCACCCCCACTTTAGGTGTGATCTTTAAACAGCTTCGAGCTGCTTTCCAAATCTCTTGTTCCGATAGAGCCCTTTCCAGAGCCCGCATAACTTTTCTCCAGTTCTTTAAACATTTGCCTGATCCTGTGATTATCACATCTTCAGCGAGTGCTTTGAGGCATTTCTCCCGATATCCCGAATGCAGCACGTCCACAGGACGATCTATCGCACCCAATTCTATTAACCTTTCAACCGTGCACTCCGAATCTTTTCTTTTAACACTTATCCCCCACTGATTGTGTAATTCCCTTATTACCTCGCCGAGCACCTCCATCTCGGCGGCACTGGGAGCGTCCTCCCCGTCGAAGTCGGTCCAGCCGCTTCAACCGTCCCTCCTGAACCGGCGTGAATCCCGTCACCCGATCGCCTGCGCCCGTGTAGCAGGGGGCTATCCGCCCACGCTCGCACGTCAGGGGGCTATTCGCCTACGCCCGTGGGGCAGTAGACGACGTTCCCTCACCCGAACGTCGAGAGGCGACCTTCCCTCACCCGTACACCGGGTGGTGATCCCGGGTTTCGGCACCACTTTGTTGCCTCACAGGTGGAGGCGTAGCGACCCAGTTCCTAGGACGGGACACGTCGGCTAACACCTTACATGCCTGACGGGCTAAATCACTCACGGACACCCATGGGGTGGATGGTGAAGTGCATTTATTTCCCGGTAAACGCCGGCTTAAGTAACTCTGGTACAGTTGTGATTGGCTAACGTCACGGAGAGGATGTGCCCTAACTCCTCGTACATCGCGATGTCTTCCGAACGATCTTTCTGGCTAACCACAAAAAAGAAAAAAAACAAAACCAAAAAAAAAAACCAAAAAAACCCTGAACATCTGAATGAACCCCTTGTAATCCTGAATGTTGGCCCTCAGAGCAAAAATTATGAATTTTTAGTGGACATTTTAATACCTTATTTTACTTTTCACAATATATCATTTAAAGACCGCTCTCATATTTACCACATTAATTAATTTTTATATATGCTGTTTTTTATTTCCTTTAACCACCATTTTTGTTTCTCCCACTCCCAGCTTTATTTATTGATAAATAGATATCTTTATTTTGTTCTCCACACTGTTCCCCTTAAACTGTTATATATTGTTATTTTCCTTTTTACTGTATCTTATTTCTATTATCACAAACATACACACTATCTTGTTTACAATGTTACTTTTACAATTTTGTGCTTGTTACCTAGGTAAAATACTGATATGTCCTGTGACTTCATGGGGGTTGAGCTTTTGTTTCTGTTCTGATTGTGGGAAAGCGTGTGATGAGAAGCGTAGGAGGGGTCGGGAAAGAGAGGGACCTCATTGGGGAATATTCCCGCAGATAGTCCCTTGAGAGAGGTGTTGGATGGTTGTGTGTGGTCTTAGATAAGCATGTTGATTTGAGAGGGATATTGAGCTCAGAGGAAATTAAGTGCACAGCGTATTGGTTAGAACCTGTGGAAAGGGGTCAAGAAAGTGAAAATGAAACAACACCAGGAAAGGGGTAGGATCCCTTGATGGGACGGCACAGGCCTGCCATGTTACACAAACATCAAAAAAAACTTGCAGAAACCTTGAACTGTTAAAACTTTCTGAAAGATCATAGAGCCCCAGAGCACAAAAATTGTATTGAATACTATCCAGTCAGCTGTTCACAAGTTTGCAGAAACACAAGAGTCGGCTGCCCCTGAGTCAGAGCAGAGTATTAGTCCACAGGGAAAAGCCCATTAGATAAAATTTTACCTGAACTTCTGGAAAGTACACATGTAGATTAAGAACAAGAGCTCAAGCAACCAGGAATTCATGCAACTGTGGAAAAACAAAGGATGCACCTTTAACTTCTGAGATGCTGAAAGATGGACTGAGTAAACAATTTTTAATAGCCCTAGCAAGTCCTGAAGATATTTCAAGAGGAAGTGTGAGACTTCAGAAGATTCAGCCATAGACATATACACACCAGAATTAAGGGAAAGATGGGTTGGGTACATTATGGAAATTGCAGATCAACATAAAGGACAGTAAACATGAAAAGAAAGTGACTAACCATATAATCCACCAGTGGAAGATGGGAAAACACAAATTTAAGAGGATAACATTTATCAAAAAGAAACCTCTTGTAATAGGTAAGTCAGAACTCAGTGGCTCTGACACCTTAAAAATGTGCTAAGATTGGCTGTATCCATACCTGTGTTCCATCTGAAGGTTATTAAGAGTGGTGATGCACCACTAGAATTTTTATCGTGGTTATTGCTGTCCCCTCATTTAATATGTGTCCTGTTTGTCCAATCTCCTGGAATCCCTTCACTTGTCTCTGAATCTCTCTTCCTCCTTTAGCAGTCTCGTCTCCCTCTCACATCTTTTATAACTGCCTTGATATGACTTGTGAGTGGTTGTAGGTGCTGCTCAGCTTGTGTGAGGGGGAAGGGAAAGGATGACTATGAGGATATGTGAGACTTCTGGATATGTCTGTTGAACAAGGTGCTCAAGTATGCTGCCTTTTAGTTCCATTCAGGTATTTCTGTCCATCTTACTGTTGTATTTGTGCAGACCTAGTTTAATTAGAAATTATTTCTACAGTGTAGCTTGAAAGAAGACAAAAAAATGCCCTTTCCTTGGTTATTCCAGACTTCGGGTCTCAGGATTAGACTGCAATGAATTGGATATATAAATATGTGTCTTAATCCCAGTTCTGATTTTATTGTAAAGCAATGATACTTCTGTACTGTTTAGTCATTCCCTTAAATAAATATTGTAGAGTAACTTAGAAAAGAAATTGAAAGAAATTGATACTATTGGAGCAGAAATTAATGTATGCCTTCTTAAAGTTTTTAAGTAATTTATATTAGTAGCCATAAAAATTTAACTTGTTAAGATATATGCCTTTTAAAGTTTTAAGTAATATATACAGTAATCTCACGATTATAAGCCATACCATTTTGACTAACATTTTGGTCTGAACCCAAAGTGCAGCTTATAATCACGTGCGGCTTATATATGGACAAAGAACAAAAAGTTGCTGTTTTAGTTTGGAGGAGAGGGATCTGCTGAGAAAGGCAGGAGCTTCTCTTTGAAATGGAGAATGTAAATCCTCTCCCTCCAAATTATTATAATTTTTAAATCAAGGGGCTTTCAAGCAAAGATATGGGAATTAGGAATAACAGTTCTTTTCTAGGGAAATTAAAATACAAATACAGTACTACAAAGAAACAAACTCCAAACCCTGACAAAGTCAGAGTACAACCTGACACCCCATCAGACAGGGTGTTGGTAGCAGTCCCATTAAATGGTGACTGCATCCTCCTGCAGTGACAGATGTGATTCAGTTGAAGCAGTGGTCCTGTAGAAGGGTGCAGTTTCCCTCCCAAGGTCCAGTGGTGATGTGGAGAAATCCAGTTTTCTTCTGGAGTCCAGTGGAGAAAGGGGCTCCCTCAGTGTCCCAAAATCTCTGTTTTTATCTTGGTAAGAAATGTTGGGCTCTTCCCCCTGGTTGGAGCAACTTCCAATGGGATGCAGTAATTTTATCAGTCACACACTGGGACTCAATGGGCCATGAGCAGAAAATGACTCGCTGGAGGAAGGATGGTTTGTGAAAAGATAAAGAACAATGCCCTGCCTGGCTTCAATGGATGGCCCATTAGCAGAATATCTGCAGTTGAGATAAGGATCACTGCCCACACCCTCAACAGATGGTGATAGAGTAGAAACCTTTTATCACACTCTATATTGTAATGTGCGACTTATAATCAGGTGCGGCTTATGTATGGACAAAGAATGAAAAGTTGCTGGCACCCAGAGATGTGGCTTATACTCAGTGTGGCTTATAATGGTGAAATTACTGTAAAGCATTATATAGGTATGTTTTTTAACCTCTGGTATTTCTTGTTACCGATCCTAAATTCTGGAAAAGATAGAACATCCTTCCACACATCTAGTAATCAGACCCTAAAGATAGAAGGAAAAAGTTGATGCAAAAAGGGAAAGTGAGCTCCTGTAACAGGAAGTATAATAGTAGACGGTAAGAACATTGCAGCAGGGGGCAAGATCGGATCAGGATACACTTTTGCCACATAGAGTCGCTGATCCTCTGAATGTGATTTAAAAGAGGGGAGACGTGGGTGGGAAAGTGCCCTGTACCGGACCCCTCTTTGTATTAACCCTCCTAGTTATGGGCATTCAAAGGGAAGGAACTACATCATGTGATAAATGTTAGTACTGTCTGTTGTATGCAGGAGACTCCTAGATAGCCATCCTCAGAACCCACTCTAACCTGAGCCCTAACTGTGTCAACTTTTTACAACTAACAATTTGTGTTGAGGATGGCAAAACCTACTGGCTATAGGAAAATATAGGGAATTTTAAACAAAATCGCTGGGAGAATGTCTTATCAAATGAAGGTAGATCTGCTCTGAAAGGACACCTGTAAGAGTTGAAATTACCAGATTGATGTAAGAAGTAAACCAGAACTCATAAACAGCCAAAGAAGTTTACAAAACATACCAGAGGCTCCAAAAATTATACCAAGTTAATGAAGAAACAGTTTAATTTAAATGATAGATGCGGGCTTAAGCCGGATCAAAGTTTTAGAGGGGGGAATTGTTAGGAACAAGTTCCTATGTTTCAGTTTTCATGTTTAATTGTTAATGTTAAATTCCAAGCTTTACCCTGCTCTGATTCCTAATTAATGTTAATTGTTAATATTAAATTATTGGCCTCATTCTGTTTCAGTCCCCAGTTGTCTCGCCCTATATGCCCTTTCCCTTCCATCGGGTAATGCCTCTGCTGCTCCCCTGAAATGGCATCTGTGAGGAGGGTGACATCATGGATTGATATGCAAATGAAAGGAGTGCAAAGGACACTGGGACACTATTCAGACCTAAAACCTCTTAAGGCAATGAGCCCAAATGACATCTGGAACTGAGAATAGTGTCCCCAGGTTGGGAAAACAATGCAGAACACGAATTTACCTTCCCCAGCTGCTCTGATTCCATAGCATGACCTTAACAGCACCCTACCAACATTACACCCCTGGACTAAGAACCAAAGTTGACTTCCCAGGGATTCCCGTTGAGGAAGGAAGCCCCAGCTCTGCCTGTGAAGACAAAGCTGCACTCCTCCTCCTCCAGGTCGTCCATCGGGAGCAGTGGCGGCGTGCACAACCCCTCGGGTTCCCCACCCAAGCTGATTTTCTAATAAAGGCCTTACAAAGGAGCTGATCTCCTGGCCCAATTTATTTCACCTTTGTTCCACTTTTTTCCATTGTGTCAGAGCAGTCTGCAGCACTCTATGAGGCTGCAACATGAAACAGTGCACTTTTGCTTCCATGTGAGGTGTCACAATGGTCTCCTGGGTACCATGAGGTCCCTGTTTGTAACAATCCAGACTTGGTTCCATGAGAGTCTATTATGTCACAACGGTCTCGTGGCTTTCATGAGTCTTCGGTGTGTTTACAATTGACACTTGGTTCCCCAAGATTCTGTGGTGTCACTGTGCTCTCCTGTGATTCATGCGGCTGTGCTGTGTCACAATGGACACTTGCTTCCTTCAAGGCTGGAGATGTCCCAGTGGCACCAGGTTTCCATCAGGCCATGCTTTGTCACAATCGGGCCTTTATTTATTGAGAATCCATTGTGTCACTGTGGTCTCCTGGGTGCCATGAGGATGCCCTTTGTCACAGTGGAACCTTGCTGGCACAAGCCTTGGCAAATTTCCAGTGGAACACGGGTTCCATGAGGTCCTGCCATGTCACAATGGACACTTGCTTCCATGAGATTCCATTGTTTCACAGTGCTCTCCCAGGTCCCATGAGGCCTTGTTCTGCCACAGTGGTGTCTTGTTTCTACTAGGCCTGACATTATTTCTGTAGGGCTTTGTGTTCCATGTGGCCGCTTTCTGTCAGAATTGACCCTTGGTTCCATTGTGTCACAACGGTCTCCGTGTTTCCTGCCCTGTGTCTCAATGGACACTTGATTCCACAAGAACTGGCAGTGTCCCAGTGGCACCTGTGTCCCATGAGGCCCCACTTTGTCAAAGTAGAGCCTTGGATCCATGAGATTCCAGGATGTCCCAATGGTCTGCTGAGTTCCATGAGGCTGTGCTGTGTCTCAATGGACACTGAGTTCCACATGTGCTGGCAAATCCAAATGGCACCAGGCTTTCATGAGGACCCACTGTATCTGCAATTGACATTTGGTTTCCCCCGACTGCCTTATGTCACAGTGCTGTCCTGGGTGCCATGAGGCCCTGCTGTGTCACAATGGACACTTGCTTCCATGAGATCCCATTGTGTCACAGTGCTGTCCTGGGTGCCATGAGGCCCTGCCATGTCACAATGGACAGTTGCCTCCAGGAGATCCCATTGTGTCACAGTGCTGTCCTGGGTGCCATGAGGCCCTGCTGTATCACAATGGACAGTTGCTTCCAGGAGATTACAGTGTCACAGTGGCCTCCCAGGGCCCATGATGCCGTGCTGTGCAATAATGGAGCCTTGTTTCCACTAGGCCTAACAATGTCCCAGTAGCACCTGTGTCCCATGAGGCCCTACTCGGCCCAAGTAGAGCCTTGGATTGATGTGTGTGAGGGTCTGTAGTGACGCAGAGGCCCCAGATTGGTTCAAAGGAGAGACGCTTTATTGTAAAACCAGGCCTTTTCAAGCAGTTAGCCCATTATCAATTATATAGTTCTAAAGCATAACAAACATAATTCAATGAACCACCATACACAACACTCTGAACATGCAATGGTTATGCAATATGTTTTCTACCCCTAATGCAGCTGAATCTCTTTTTCACAAACCTTTTCTACTTAGCTGAAGTAGCAGGCCTGAGCCATGATTTCACAGGGCTTTCCTTTTGTAAAGTTTTAGTTATTGGTAATAGGCTGAGAATTGACCCTTGTTTCCTTGAGATTCCATTGCACCACAATAGCCTCCTGGGTTCCACGAGGCTACACCGTGAAACAGTGGACACTTGAGTCCATGAGTTTCCATTCCATCACAGTGGTCTCTTGCATTCCATGAGGCCCTGCAGTGTCTGCTGCCTTTGTTCCATGTGTTCCCATTGTGACAAAATGGTCTCCAGCAATCTATGAGGCTGCACCATGAAACTCAGAACACTTGGTTCCATGAGATTCCACATTGTCACTGTCAGGAAAATCCATAAAAGCCAGAGGTTTATGTCCAAAAAAGGAGACACAGCCTTCAACTTTATTTGAATAAATGGAGAGAGTTCACCAGGGCAAATGCCCACAGGGTTTTCTCTCTCAAGATTTCAGAGGGCGCAGCCTCCTTTTATACTAAACTCCTGATTCCACGTTCCCCTCTTCCTTTCCCCACAGGCCCAAGGCCTAGGAAGGTACAGTCTTCCTGACCTGCCTGCTCCATATCCACCCTTGAACCTGGCATTTCCCACAGAAGTTGAGAAGTTCAGCCTTGTGCAGACCCTTGTTGTTTCAGGAGCAAAGCTGGGCCCGGTAACAAACCTGCTGCTCAAAGTCAGTAGAAATGTTACGACCCATTTCAAAGACCTTAACACCCATCCCTTCAATCATCAAATGATTTGTAAAGACATTAGCACACATCATTCCTCTCAGATTGATGTGTCATGTGCTGGTGACAGTCTTTCAAGCCTAGTCTTTGGCCTGACCTCTCTGCTTTTGTAGTTCCATGGATAGAGGTTGTCTCTTCCCCCTTCCATGGGCAGGCTGGTGTTCAGCCATCTCCAGGACAGCAGGGCCCCACCCCACATCACTGTGACCTGGGAAGACAAAAACCATCACTCCAAATGTCCCCTTCCTCCTTCTATTGCATGCATTTGGCCCTGCCAGTGGGGTTTGCTACTGGTTGCCACAGGAAAAAGGAGACCACTGTGACACTGTGGGGCACATGGAACCAAGAACACCCTTATGACACAGCAGGGCCTTCAGGAACCAAATCTCCATTGTGACACTAAAGAGCATCACAGAAACATGGGGGTGACACAGTAAGGCCTTGTGGAACAAAGGCATCCAAAGGTCTAAAACAATTCTTGCATGGTTCTGCCTTGGGAAGAAAAAACCTCCTTGGTGGCAAGTTTGGTTTGGCACACCCTCAAGGAGGGTGTGTGTGTGTAATGGGGAAACTCGAGAGTTTTAGATTGATTCAAAGAAAGAAAAGGGATAAAACCCTTTTTGCCTGAGTGCAGCCAGTTCTCCAAGCAAAGCAGGTCCCAGGTGAGGGAGGACAGACAGGATGGGGTTGGGGAATGTGGAGCAAGGTTGTCCACACTGGGTCAGACCTCAAGGCACAGCTTCTCTGAGCAGGCCAGACCTCCTGAGGAGAGACCCTGGATCAACATCAATCACAGAATGCTGCAGTCAACTCTGCTCTAAAGAGAACAGTAATAAAATACAACCTTTAAAATAGGAATGAGTATTTCTTAGAAGCTCTTTGAACTATTTCTCCATAACTGGAGTTGAAAACCTTCCTGATGAACTGCACCAGACCAGAGGGAAATGAAGGCAGAGCCACAGTATGTCAAAACTTGCTTGATCCCAATGAGCCCCGTGGTGCATCTGGTGCTGAGCCCTTGAACCTCAGGGCCTGAGAGGAGATTGCACAAGCCTGTCCAGGACTCCAAGTCAGAAGAAAAACCCAAAGTGTCTCAACACATTAATGGGTCCCACTGAGCTCCATCCCAACACAGGCTCCTCATGGACTCCTTGGAGGAGAAATGGAGAATTAGATTGCCCAAAAATCTCTCAGAGCCTCAGAAAGGACAAACCAAAGTATCTTAAAAACCTGAAGTACCTTGAAGTGTTAATGAGCCCCACTGAGTGTTGTTACTGAGAAAGGCTCTCAAGGGACTAATTAAAGCAGAGACTTGGAGGCCATGATTGCACAAAGCTCCCAGAGACTCCAAGGCAAAAGCAAAACCCAAAGTCCTTGGAAAAACCTGCAGTCCCTGGGAGCATGAAGGAGCCCCCAGGGCCATTCCTGACCAAGGCTCCCCAGGGACTGGTCCCAGCAGATCCCTGAGGCCACTGGGATGTGAGGGGATGCTGAGGGCAGGACAAGGGAAGACAGTGCCCAGCCTTGCTGGGGCTGTGCCAGGAGGCTCCAGTGGCTCAGGACAAGGTGTCTCCTCAGAGCCCTTGGTGGCACAGACCCTGCTGTGCCCCAGGGCACCAAGGCTTGGCTTCTCTTTGTCCCCACCTGTCATCTCTGCCTCCAATTTCCTGCTGTGACTGGAACCTGGGGACACTTTCTCAGTTTTGTCCCTCATTAAAACTTTAAGAAACTTTGGAGTTTGATTCTAACTCAAAGTTCTTGAGAGGTTTCCTCAGCTCCCTCTCAGGGACTGATGTTCATGGCCTCAGCACAAAGCCCAAGAGGGTCATTAAAGCCCTTACACTGTGTCTGTGCTGCTGATCTGGGCTGGGCTCCTGGCACAGAGGCAGCTCCTGGCCAGGGCAGCGCTGCAGAGAGACAGCTCTGCCCAGGAGCAGCTCCTGTGCACAGCTCAGCAGGGCTGGGGCACTGCCTGCAGCCACCCTGGGCACAGCACAGAGGCACAGAGGGGTTAAACTCAGCCTGGGCTGGGAGCACAGAGCAGAGCTCACTGAGGGCTCACTAGGGCAGAAATCATCACAGTGTTTGAAACAGTCACTCTCTGGCTGTGGGAAGATAAGCTGCAGCTCCTGCAGGGATCTCCTGAAGCTGGCACATCCCACAGCCTTTAAGACCTTCCAGGAGGACTCTCAGAGCTGCTGCAGTGCAGGGGATGTGGCCCCAGGGCAGGGCAGGGTTTCCCTGCTACAGCAGCTGAGGCACAGCCCAAGGCAGCTCCCTGTTCCAGGCTCTGCTGCAGGGCTGAGCAGCCGGGGCTGCAGCCAGGGGTGCCCAGGGCTGTCCTGCAGAGCAGGGTCCTGCAGCCCAGGGCGCTGTGCTGGGGCAGGGACTCTGCTGCCTGCCAGGGACAGCTCTCAGCCAGCCCTGGGAGCTGCTCCCAGCGCTGGGGAGAAGCTGTGGGGGCAAGGAGCGACCCTGAGCAGGGCAGGTGCTGCTGCTGAGAGGTGCTGGCTGGGGCAGGGCTGCTCCCAGCTCCAGACCAGCCTGGGCACAGCTCCAGAGAACACTTCCCAAAAGAAGGTAAGCTAGGGATTGCTGTAAAGATCAGGAGCTTTCCTAAGAGTGTTTCTCAATTTCCTTCTTGGAGAAGGATGGGAAGGTTGGGATGGATGACAAAAACATTTTTGCTTTTTACACATTTTTCACATATTCATTGCTCTGTCAACTATTATTATATAGTTATAAAACTATAATCCCTAATAATTCTATTAAACTCTTAAGTAACTCTATTAAACTTACTACTACTATATACTTTACATAACTATAATCCTTAATTAACTTTAGTACATTTCCTAACCTTTCTCTTAGATTTTTGAACAATAAGCTGACCTTCTAAATACATTCCTGATATACTGTATAGTCTTATTATCAGGAAGAGGACCTACAAGTAACTTTTTTTTTTTTTTTAACCAGAATGTGAGCAGTCATAACAAAACTGGGGCAAAGAAGCCCTGGGACATTCTCCAATGGGTTGACTCAAGGGTATGTAACAGGGGCAACTGATTCTCCTAATGGATGTTCTTATTAAATATCCAAATTAATTAACCTTTATACATTATTGGAATTGGGGGCATGGGCGTGCCCCATCCTCACTGGGACACCTGGAAGCTTCCAATAAAGGTTTGGTCTTTACTGTTCTAACACTGTCGCAAGGGTTTTTTTTTCTCTTTTGATTATAGACAACAGGGGAATTAAAGAAGCAGAACAGGAATTGTAGTCCCAGAATCACAGAACACTGTGAGTTGAAAGGAACACACAGGATCTTCAAAGTAATGTTTGAATATTTACAGAGACTCCAGAACTGTAACTTTGGGTGGAGCTGGGAGCCTCCCAAAGGGCCTTCAGCCCCTCCTCAGCCCTGGGCAGCAGCAGCATCACCTTTGCAGGGCCAGCAGGGCTCTCCTGAGCTGCCCTTGCCCACCTGCAGACAGACCCTGCCCCAGGCAGGGCCCTGCAGTCAGGCAGGTTTCTGTAGGGCCAGGTGAGTGCACAGAGGGTGGGATGGGCTCTGTGAGCCTGGCAGGGACAGGGCAGCTCTCAGGAGGGAATGTCCAGGCCCAGGGAGATGCTCAGGGAAGGAGAGGGGGCTCAACAGAGCAATGCTGGGGCAGGAGGGCACTGTTGGTGTGTGGGAGGTGCCGTGCACAGCTGGGTACAGGAACACTGCCCTGAGTGCCTGGCTGTCTCTGCCCTGCCCTCCCAGGCACAGCACCACAACATCTTCTCTTGTTTCTGCACTCCTCTGATGTTGTCATTGTTATCTGGTGCTCTCAGGGAGGCTCTGGGGTTTGCAGCAGCTGAGTCAGGCACTACCCTTGGGATTCCTGCCAGGCAGGGGTGTACATGGGAATGGGGTGTCCAAGCTTCCCTGTGAGCTGTGGGGCTGTGGGCAAAGCAGTCCATGGGAGAGGGGAATGAGCTGAGCCCCCTCCCTGAGATCCCATCATGGGCACACCCGGGGATCTCCTTGCTGTGTCCTTCCAAGCTCTGAGCTGCCCTCCTGGGTGCAAATCTGTGCCAGAGCCCCTCGGAGTTCCCTGAATGTCCCACAGGGAAGTGCAGAGATGCCACAGCTGAGGAAATGCTGTTGGGTTTGCCAAGGGAGCCGTGAGTGTCCTTGGCAGAAGGGGGTGCTGAGACCTTGCTCAGAGAGCTTTAGAGAGGGTGAGACATTCAGGGATCCCTCTGCTGTGGGCAGGGTCTGGTTTATCCCAGGGTGACACAAGAGTGTGATTTGCTCTGATTCCAGCCAAAGGTGCAAACCCAGGGCAGTTGGGAACAAACCCATCCAGCCCCTCACCTTGCCCTGAGCCACAGGGAATTCTTTGCCTCTCAGTGACAAACTGTGAGTGCAGCAGAAATGCTGGGGATTTGTGTCTTCAGAGGATCAGGAATGATGTGTGGGCAGGAAAATAATGGCTAAAATTCCTTCCTGTTCTCCATGTCCTTGAGAAGTGGGAGTGCAGATGCAGCAAACTTTTCTGCATTAGAAGTGATTCCATTGAATCCTGAATATCCAACTTTGTTCTTCTGCCACACAGCCATAAAGCCAGGGTAGCAGGGCAGAGATGGCTCCACAACAGACCCCATGCAGAGGCCTGGCTGGTCCTGGAACTCTCAGAAAGCACAACTGGAGCTCACTTAGGGACCTGGGTGAAGGTTTTCCCAGAGCAGGAACAGCAGTAGGTGAGTCACAGCAGGACAGTATACAGAGAATGGCCCAGGTTTGGTTCAAAGAAGACTCTGTTGACTTGTCACCTCCCTTTATCCATGAACAGGTCCCCATGTTCAGCCAGAGTAAATGTCCAACAGCAGCTCCATCAGCCACTTCCTCCTGCTGCCATTGGCAGACACGCGGCAGCTGCAGCTCCTGCACTTCTGCCTCTTCCTGGCCATCTCCCTGGCTGCTCTCCTGGGCAACGGCCTCATCATCAGCGCCGTAGCCTGCGGCCACCACCTGCACACCCCCATGTTCTTCTTCCTGCTCAACCTGGCCCTCACTGACCTGGGTTTCATCTGCACCACTGTCCCCAAAGCCATGCACAATTCCCTCTGGGACACCAGGAACATCTCCTATGCAGGATGTGCTGCACAGGTCTTTTTCTTTCTGTTCTTCATCTCAGCAGAGTATTTCCTCCTGACCGTCATGAGCTACGACCGCTATGTGTCCATCTGCAAACCCCTGCACTACGGGACCCTCCTGGGCAGCAGAGCTTGTGCCCACATGGCAGCAGCTGCCTGGGCCAGTGGCTTTCTCTATTCACTGCTGCACATGGCTAATACATTTTCCCTCCCCCTTTGCCATGGCAATGCCCTGGGCCAGTTCTTCTGTGAAATCCCACAAATCCTCAAGCTCTCCTGCTCAAATTCCTACACTCGGGAACTTGGGCTTCTTATGGGTAGTGCTTTTCTATATTTTGGTTGTTTTGTGTTCATTGTTTTCTCCTATGTGCAGATCTTCAGGGCTGTGCTGAGGATCCCCTCTGAGCAGGGACGGCACAAAGCCTTTTCCACCTGCCTCCCTCACCTGGCTGTGGTCTCCCTGTTTATCAGCACCTCTTTTTTACCTACCTTAAACCACTTTCAATGTCTTCCCCATCCCTGGATCTGGGTTTGTCAGTTCTGTACTCAGTGGTACCTCCAGCACTCAACCCCCTCATATACAGCCTGAGGAACCAGGAGCTCAAGGATGCCTTGAGGAAAAAGGTGACTGAACAATGCTCTCCAGAAGGCAGTGACTGCCCGCTTCCTACTGTGAATGGCTTCCAGTTCATATCATGACAGGCCAAGTCTGTCCTAACCAAAATGTTTTGTCCTTATTTTGGAGACCTTTGATCAATGAACCATAGTGTTCTGTTCCCCTTCTGTTGAATGTTTAATATAGTTTTGATTGGTTTCCATAGACTAATGAATTTGCACAACCAGCATTGTATTGACCTGAGAGGTTTGCAAACATTTCTTCAGGTGGCAACAGATGTGGCCAAGAGAGGAGGCTGCTCTGTGCCCTTGGTGGCATGCACAGAGCAGGGAGGGGGCCCAGGACATTTGTCACTGCCAGCCTCTGTCCCCAGCCATTGCCAGCCCTGGCTGCTCAGCCCAGGTTTGCCCTGGGCTGAGTTTGGCTGTGGCCCAGCTCCATCCTCCTGTGGGGCTCAGGGCCTGTTCCCGGCCATGGCCAGCCCTGCCCGGCCTCTCTGCTGGCCCAGAGCCCGGCAGAGCCCAGGGCAGGGCTGTCAGTGCAGGCCCACAGGTGCCAGGGGCTGTGCAGGAGCTGTCAGAGGCTGCCCAGCAGGGAGGCCATGGGGCACAGAGCCCCAGGGCTGCTGTGGGCACCACGGCACAGGGGCCGTTCCCACCCACAATGCTCCTGTCCTGGGCTGGGCCTGCACAGGGGCTGTGCCACCATGGCTGGGCCAGCAGGGGCACAAAGGGGCCACGGAGTCGCTGCCAGGGCTGACAGCAAGGCCAGGCACACACAAGGAATTGCTGTGCATTGCCTGTGCTGGGCTGGAATGGCTGTGGCAAGGGCAGACCTCAGCTGGCCTTGGTGGTTGCAGGAAAAAACAAAGAACCCAGAGAGCCTCCATGGCGGTGGTGGAGACCAAGGCTAGAGGAGGGAAATGCAGGGCTTCTGTGGGATTGGGACAGGATTGAATTTCAGCAGACACCTCACTTGCAAGGTGCTCTGCTCTTCCTCAGCTGCTCTCTGAGAGATACAATCCCAGCTCAGCACTGGGGCCCTACAAGTGGCTCTGCCTCTTCATGGGCATGCAGGTGCTGTTTGCCTGGAAAGTGGAACAGGTTTAATATCTGTACATTTCATAATATGCAAGCACATTTTTATTAACTGAGTCATTTGAATACTTTTTAAAAATGGCAAAATTTTCCTGCCAGGAGCAGGAATTTCCTGGATCTACTGGATCCTTCTACTGATAGAAGAAAAAGAAATACTGATCTTCCTGTCTACTTGTGTCACCAATATTCAGTCTATTATTTCCTCTCCCTCTTCCTTCAGGTGTTTCCAGTTCTCCTGTTTAAATGGCCATGTCTAAGGACATCTCTTCACTACACCAGCTGGATCTATGGCCTTCCCATTGCTCCCAGATTTCCTCCTCCAGATGCTCTCTGGTCATTCACGTGCCTCTCAACTGACTGGATTCATTCTTTGAGCTTCAGGGAGTTGCCCAGTCTTTCACAAGTTCAAATAAATATCACATTACACAAAATCTTAGTTGTATTTATCACAGAATTCCCTTTCCTTAGGACTTTGTCTAAGACTGTTGCTGTATGGAAATCTCCTGGGAATGGTGGACATGTCAGATGCTGCTGGGACATCCCAGAGAGCTGAGGGAAGAGCTGTGATGGTTATTAAACTGTGTCATGTTCAACTTCTGTTTCCTGACAAGAAACCTTTCTGTGCCTCTGAATCTCACCAGTTCCTGGTCCCTCAAAGGACACATACCTGATGAGTTGTGATTCCCATTTCAGTCATTTGGCTCCAATTCCAGTGTTGGCACTTGGACCTCCCTCCATAATCACAGCAAAGCTCCCTTGTCCCAGAGAGTCCCTGGCAATGCAGGGATGAATGAAACAGGACAGGCTGTGGAGATCAGGTGAAGGGCAGAGCAAGGGAGAAGAATGACTTCAGCTTTTTATGGAATTGTGCCTTCCCTTGGTTTTTTTCACTGGCAATAAATGAACATGCCTCTGTGTCTCAGGCAGTTTCTTCTCTAAATAAAGCAAGTGGGGGTTGGTGCCAAGGAGCTGAAATCTGCAGGCACAGCCTGGGGTGGAAAGAGTTTAGATTTGCACAAGGCTGCTCTGAGTGCCAAGGGTTGGGTGAGGGAAATGGTGGGATGGGAGTAGGGATAAAGTGTGATTGATTGTCAGCCATAAAAGGTCTTGATTTTCATATTTATTCAGACTGCATTAGGAGGTGCTTGGGATCAATGTCAACTGAAAATTGCTGATATCCATACAGAAACAGGAAATGAAAAAATGAGAAAAAAGATCCTAACTCTTTTTATTTTTAAATTAAGTATTTTTTTAATGGAATGAATGTATTTTTAAATGGAATAGACAAGTCCAGCCTTGGTTTGAGCCATGCTCAGGTTTCTGGCAGTAGCTCTGTTTCAGGAAACCTGAACCCCAAATTCCTCTTGCTCCCAAGTTCTTAAGAATGGCAAATTTGGCCTGTTATAAAATGAATTATTTACTGAATGGACTCAAGATTAACAGACAAGAGACTTTAAATGGACTACTTACTGCACAGGATAAACAAAAGCAGTACAGGTAGATACAAACACAGTGCACAATAAAGTTACCTATATTACAGCCAGTGAAGAAATAGCAGAGATCAGGAGTCAAAGTAACTTAACACCAAATTGATGAGGGAGTGCACATGGAGCCCTTTCACTCAGCTTCCAGAAAAGGAACCACCAAGATGCATCCAGACTTGGGGGAGAAGCCCTACTCCATTTGCAGGGACTATGCAGAAGACTTCTGCTTGGTGAAAGTTTTGTGTAGCTTTTATAGTTTGTAAAGTGAAGTGTGTGTCACTCAGAAATTCAAGGCTTATCTCCCTTCAGTCTGCTCTCAAGGCAAGATGTTCATGGTCAGCTGGGAATTCCACCTGCCTGGCACCAGAGAGAACTCAGGACAGGACAGATGTGACAGATGAAGGTCTCAGGGAACAAAAAAGAGCTTTGTGACACCTTGGTGCCCATGGACCCAAATCTCTACTGTGACAGTCCAGAACCTCATGGAACCAAGGGGCCTTTGTGACAGTGCAAGGCCTCAGAAAAGCAAGGAGTCCAAAGATCTCAAACATTCCTTGCAGTGTTTTGCCTTGGGCAAGGGGAACCTCTTTGGTGGCACCTTGGGCTTGGCACACACTTGAGGAGTGTGTCTGTTTTCAGTGGGGAAAATTAAGAGTTTTAAATTGCTTAAAAAAACCCAGGAAATCCCTTTTTTCCAGAGTGCAGCCAGTTCTCCAAGCACAGCAGGTCCCAGGTGAGTGAGGACAGACACGATGGGGTTGGGAAATGTGGAGCAAGGTTGTCCACACTGGGTCAGGTCTCAAGGCACAGCTTCTCTGAGCAGGTCAGACCTCCTGAGGAGAGACTCTGGATCAATATCAATCATGAAATGCTGCAATCATCTCTGCTCTAAAGAGAACAGTAATAAAATACACCCATTAAAATAGGAATGCGTACAGTAATTTCACGAATACAAGCCGCACCAATTTGACCAAAATTTTGGTGGAAACCCGCAAGTGCGGCCAATATTCCGGGGCGGCTAATACATTAACAAAATTCTAAAAGCTGCCAACACGGAAGTGAGAGCCCGCGGCAGCCCCAAGCCAAGCTGGAGCCCGGCCGGCCCCGGCTGAGGTGGGAAAGCCTGGCAGAGGCGGGGCCAGCAGTGTGGGGGCGGGCGACAGAGCCTGAGCCAGCAGGGCGGGGCAGGGGGGGCGGCAGAGCCCGGGCGAACTGGGGCTAGCAGTGCAGGGGAGCATGGCAGAAGCAGGAAGGCCGGCGGGTGGGGCTGCCTGGCAGCGGGGGAAGCCCAGCAGAATCGGGGCCAGCAGCGTGAGGGAGCCCGGCGGTGCGGGGGCCTGCAGTGCCGGTCAG
>NW_024879506.1:0-20572 GCF_009819885.2 Catharus ustulatus
TCAAAATTTGGCACGTTTGTTCCTCACCCCGTCGCAGTTTATTGCCTGGAGCCGTGAGTGGACACGCTTAGCCACCTTAGAGGCCCGGCGTCCCCGGCAGCCCGGTGATCCGTTAAATGGAGTTACCGTAGAAATGCTCACAGGCACCGACCAGTTTGCCAACATGACTCTACAGCTGCGCTATCCCCGAGAAATGTACAATTTGTCAGCCCTTCTAGCGCAACAAACCTTTTACACTGTTCCTGAAGCAAAACCCCTGCCTAGGTTCACCAATGTTCAGCAAGGACTTTTAGAACCGTATTCTCACTTTGTCGATAGGTTGGCACAGGCTTTGCAGACTCGAGGGGACTTAGATGATGAAAACAAGCAACTTATGCTAAAGTTGCTTGCCTTTGAAAATGCAAATAGCAAGACAAAAATCTTGCTAACTACTCTGCCCCAGGGTGTCAAAGTAGGGGAAATGCTAGAACTAGCACACTGAGCTGACCAATCTGCTCAGGGTCGGGTTGTCGCTCAAGCTGTTGCGCAGGCAATGAAGCCCACGACCAACATGATCGCAGCAGCCGTGCAGAAGGTGGGGTCCAAGAATTCCCCAAAGGCATCTGACATCTGCTACCGCTGCGGCGCCAAAGGACAGTACCGCAAAGCCTGTCATGCGACAGTGTGGTGTGACCGGTGCCAAAAGGATAATCATGCAGGAGCTGTCTGCAGGTTTGCAAAAAACGGGAAAAACAGCGCGAAGGGTCCGCGTGCGACGACACAAGTAGCCGGCCCAACACTCTCCAGCAGCTCCAGCCCCCAGGTAACAAGAGGCAGCTTGGGGATCGATCTGGCAGCAGCAGTAGATTTTACACTCCTCGACTCCTCTGTACACACAATCCCCACCGGCATTACAGGACCTGTTTACCATGCAAAGGACAGTGCCTTGGGCAGGCATCATCTGGTGCAGCAGGACTTATAGTTATACCAGGAGTTATTAATGCCGATTCTACCAGTGAAACTGTGGTTTATGCTTTTACACTTACTCCGCCCCTGACCATAACAAAAGGGACTCAAATTGCACAACTAATCCTGTATCAAAAGTGCCCCGTTGATAATGATATTTTCCGCCACATCTCTAGGAGAGAAGCAAGAGGTGTCGGGTCAAAAGGGACTATGGTTGTGTCGCTAGTACAGAAGCTGCAACAACAGCCCGTCATTCCTGTCCGGCTCAGGTGCAAGCACCAACAATGCACCGTGCATGTCATGGCCAATACCGGAGCAGATGTGACAATCATCAGTAAACAAGCATGGCCAGCTGAGTGGCCTTTAAAGCCTGCAGTCGATGCTGTGCAGGGAGTAGGTGGTGGCTCAATACCTAAGCAGAGCGTTGACAGCATTCAATTCATTTTGCCAGAAGGGCAAACAGTCACCACACGCCCTTATGTTATGGACCTGCCAGGCGATCTGGAAGGCTTGCTTGACTGGGACACCATGACTCAACTGGGTGCTTCTCTCATCATCCCTACGGATTTTTAGTCTCGGCCACTGCCAAGCAGCTGCCCACCCCAAAGATTCAATGGGAAACAGACACCCCTGTTTGGGTGGAGCAGTGGCCATTAACTAAAGAGCGGCTGCAAGTTGCACATCAGCTGGTGGAAGAGCAACTAAAAGCAGGACATATCAAATGATCTATCAGTCCCTGGAACACGCCAATTTTTGTTATTCCCAAGAAATCAGGAAAGTGGCGATTGTTACATGACCTGCGAAAGGTGAATGACCAAATGCATTTGATGGGAGCCCTCCAACCTGGCATGCCACTACCTACAATGTTGCCTGCAGAGTGGCATCTCCTGGTCATCGATTTGAAGGACTGTTTCTTCACCATCCCTCTGCAGCCCCAAGATACAGTTAGGTTTGCTTTCACCTTATCAGCAATCAACAAAGATCGTCCCTCAAGTAGATATGAGTGGGTGGTCTTGCCCCAGGGTATGAAGAATTCGCCTACAATGTGTCAATTGTATGTGGCATGGGCCTTACAGCCACTGCGAAAGCAACTGCCACAGACCATCATCTACCATTTCATGGACGACATCCTGCTGTGTCAGCCCGAGCCCTTCTCAAATAAGCTGTTAACTATCCTACAAAACACCTTGGGTGACAAGGGTCTTGTCATCGCACCAGAGAAGGTTCAGAGACAGGCCCCTTGGAAATATCTGGGATGGCTTGTTTACAGTAGGACTGTTGCTCCACAGAAGGTAGAGTTGACATCTCAGATCCACACTTTAAATGATTTGCAAAAGTTGGTAGGCGAATTACAGTGGGTACGCAACTTAGTGGGACTGACAAATCAAGACCTCCACCCCTTGATGGCTTTGTTGCGAGGGACTGATCCCACCACGCGTATCCCCTGGAATGCAGAACACCAAGAGCAGCTCCGGAAGATAGGTGCACACATCCTACAGTCTGTTCCAGACCGTCGGCGCCACGACCTCCCAATTAGCCTGCTAGTCTGTAACCATGCAACCTATCCCTTTGCTCTCCTCCTTCAATGGCCGCCCCCTTCAAAAGAAAAAGGGGGAGACACTGGTCAGATATGGATATTGGAGTGGCTCTTTCCAACCCACAATGCCCCAAAAAGCATTTGGCAGCGGACTGAGGTAATTGGGCATCTAGTCAGGAAAGGGAGACAGCGCTGCGTCGAGGTCTCAGGGGGAACCAGCAGATATCAGCATCCCGGTAAAAACAGCTGACTTAGATTGGATGCTGAGGTACTCTGAACTGCTCCTACTTGCTTTGCTCGGATTTACTGGCATCATCCGAAGTGAGAGGTCAGCAGACCCCCGATTGCGCTTTGTGATGATGCAACCCTGGGTAGAACACCCAAAAGTGGTACTCCATCCCGTCAAAGGACTTAGTGTATTCACAGATGCTGGGAAACGATCCAAAAAAGCTACCTGTGTCTGGAAGAAGGAACAGGGCGGGTGGAGCACACATGTCATACAGGAGCAGACAAATGACACCTTGCAAACACTAGAATTAGCCGCTGTGGCTTGGGCATTAGGCCGATGGGCTGCAGAGCCAATCAATGTCATATCAGATTTGCAGTATGTTGTGGGGGTGGTGCAGAGAATTGATGAAGCTCTCATTCGAACACCAAAAAATGAAAGATTAGGGCAATTATTTTTCCAGGTTCACCAGGCTACCCGAATTAGGCAAGAACCATGTTGCATTATCCATGTACATAGCCATCAAATGGAATTGGGGTTAGGTGAGGGCAATGCTAAAGCTGATGCAGTTGTTAGCCCTGCTTTTCACGCGCCCACAGACTCCTTTAGCGCTGCACGGGAAAGTCACGCTATGTTTCACCAGGCAGCAAAAGTCCTCAAATGGCAGTTTGGGCTCACCTGGAACAATGCCAAGGGATCGTTCGAGCTTGTTCCCAATGCAGCCAGCATGGCACAGAGTTAGATTTAGGAGTCAACCCAAGGGGGCTAACAGTATGCGAGTTATGGCAGATGGATGTCACGCATGTGCCTGAGTTTGGGCACTTGAAATATGTGCATGTAACCATAGACACCTTTTCCAGGCTGCTGTGGGCAACGGCGCAAGCTGGGGAAAAAGTTATCCATGTGATTAGGCACCTATTGGTTTGTTTTGCGGTCATGGGGGTACCAAAAGAGATAAAAACAGATAATGGGCCCGCTTACTGTAGCCAGAAAGTCAGGAGGTTTCTGCAGAAGTGGGGGGTGAAACATACTACAGGCATTCCACATGAGCCCACAGGGCAGGCCGTAATAGAAAGGGCACATCGTACTCTGAAAGAGTACCTTGTAAAACAGAAGCGGCCTGATGAAAATGACCCCACAGTTAGATTGCAACAAGTTCTGTTCACCCTCAACTTTCTTAGTGTAGCAGGGGGACAAGAACAGCCTCCTGTAGCTATTCACAATAGTGATGTTCGCACACAGGTAACTCCCGGAGTGCAGCTACGCTATAGGAACCCATACACTGGGCAGTGGGAAGGCCCTAGTCCGTTACTATTTATTGGCAGAGGATATAGTTGTATCTCCACAGATCACGGACCGCTTTGGGTGCCTAGCAAATGGACACGCCCGGCATGTCCCGAGACCCCGAGGAGGGACAACAACAGCAACAATTGTCAGCAGCCCTCTTCAGCACCATCGAACAACTAGATCGCTACAGTCGAATTCCTGGGTTCCATGCCATCGAGCCAGCCGAGATAACATTCCATCTTTTCTTTCGTCAGGAATTGCTGTGGCAGTGGGAGCGAAATGAGCACATTGAAATGGTGGCACGTCGGCGGTGCCCAAAGTGCTCAAACGCTCTCATGCTTACCTTGATATGTGGACTTTGCAAGCTGCTATTTGCTAGGTCGAGCTCTGAGTTAGAGGGAGGGAATCTGCTTTGCGCTCAATGTTATGATGATTCCCCTCATGCTTTTGCACGAGATTATATTTATTTGCTGAGGAAGATCCAGAGGCCGTGTCTGGGGATCATAACGTGCTAGTCCTTATGCTTCTCTAGTGGTCCATGAGAAGAGCTATAAGAATGTGTGAGGCTGTGAAAAAGACACAATTGTTATCCGCATACTGCCTAAGTTGCAGGGATGAATAAAAGTATGGTAATGCAGAACAAGAAAAGGATTCTCATGTGTTTTTGCAGGTGAAGAGTTCGAGTGGACCTCTGTAAGACTGTGTATCCATACTGTGCACAGAAGCCTGTGGAATTCTCCACATCAGTCAGCAATCCTGCAAGACGAAGCTGAGGACTGCGCTTCCTGACGCCCATATCAGAAGGCAGCTCGCTAAGCACGGCTTACCAGCAAAATGAATTACTTATGTACTTGCATGTTACTTGCTTGTCTTCACTTTAAGTGTGGTAATAAGGCTTTACCTGTAGCACAGCCAAAAACGAATGTATGGGTCTCTTTGGCCAAATCTGCAGGCTCCGACACCATTTGCCTGTCCAATACAAGCCCGGACAAACCTTTCTCTACTTGTTTAGTGGGAGTACCTTTCCCAGACAGTTTTGACAATGTCACTTTCGACAAGTATTGGCCATATGACATCACCATTTGTCCCCGACCCCTCCTCCCAGACATCAGACGTACATTGACAATTTCAAAGTAGACCAATCTGACCTAGAAAAGCTAGAAATCCTAGGCTCACTGACCATGGACACCTGTTATTACTTCCACTTCAAGGGGGACAATGGCCCTCCCCTTAACGTTACCCCGTACCACCCAGTCTACAGTAATGTAACCTTTTGGTGTCGTCAGACACATCTCATCTTGTATGAGGAACCATATGATGATCACCTTAACAAACTTCCAATTCTGTTTCCCAGAGGGATTTGGCTTATCTGTGGGGATAGGGCCTGGCCAGGTATCCCCTCCAAACTGGATGGTGGGCCGTGTGCCATGGGCCAATTGACAATAATCGCTCCCAGTTCAAAGCAGTAATGCAGAAAAAGAACAGAAAAACTAGGTCCCCCGCAGGACAACATTTTGATAGTAATTGTGATAGTCACCTTCACCCTTGGAACACTGCGGAAACACTTGTTTCCAGTATCTTCTTACCACAGCTCAGTTCCACAGTGGCTCTAAAGCAGTTAAACAAGTTGGGGTGTTGGTTTAGCAAGGAGGTAAATGCCACCTCTATTGCAATCAGTGTTGCCCACGATTACCTCCTTCTAGTGCATGGACATGGCTGTGAGGATTTTTTGGGCCTGTGCTGCATGAATCTGTCAGATCATTCTGTGTCCATCCATCAGCAATTGCAAAACCTAAGAGATTTAGGCAACCAAATTAAAACAAAGGATCCCTCATGGCTAGACAATTTGATAAATGGAGCTTTGCACCTTGGCTAAAGAAACTCTGCAAAAAAGGTTTGCTTATTTTTGTGATAATACTCGTTCTTATAGTAGTTATACCTTGTATACTCCAATGTGCACGACAGCTAATAACTAAGGCAGTTACTAGCATCTTAGTCGTGCAAAAAGAAAAAGTGGGAGATAATGGGGGATATGGTGGGGGCTTTGGTAGATTCTATGAAGGGACAGGCCACGAAATACTATACCGGGCCTGGCTGCCTAACATAATTGTGGGAATCGACTATGAAGACATGGACATGGGATACGAAGAAATGGACTGAGGCTACGTGACCGGAGACACAGCCACTGACAAATGTAGCTGTAATTGTAGCTGCGATTAAGGAAACCAGCTGGGAGGTAGTGTCCTTGGACCATTGATAAGAAGACAGATCAAAAGAAGGGAGTATAGGCAGTTTGGATGCCAGCATCCAGGGGTCCGGGAAGTGGCTTTGACTATAGGCCAGGGTCCCACGCCAGCTTGCCAAGCTTACGTTATCATGTATTCGCGTGATCAGTATACACAAACCAATTGCTGCTAGCATATAGACGCGTGGACAATAGCCACAAGCCAATCATATGTAAGCACAAAGCGCGTGAACCCTTGCTTTGCACTATAAATGTAACCCTCAGATGCCCAATAAACTGAGCATTGACTATACCTCTAAGAGGTTTCGTCTTTGACTCCGAAACGCCCTCCTGCTACATTTATTCAGTTTATGTCACAGGGCACACTATCTGTAGGACCAAAGCTCCTAAAATGGACTGTATTTAAAATAAACAAATGACAGAAGAGAAATTGTTCTAAGTTGTGATAAAAATGTACTGTTAGCCTTTGAACAGATGTGGACTAAATTGTTTTAACAATCAGTTATCAATAAATGTGATTCTGAGTATGCTGAGCTTACTGACCTGTGTATGGGAAGCTCAAAGCCCTCTGCCCCTGAGGAGCAGAAGACTGCTCCAATGACCCTCGCACAAAGCTCTGATGTCCCTGAAGAAAAGAAATCATTGGAGATTCGGGCAATCTGAGGAGAAGTAATTTTTGAAATCTTACGGTTGAAGTCAGGTGTTCCCACACAGATGTAAGTGAGTTCATACAAGGAATTTTCATGACTTTCTTGTGTGTATCTGTGGCCTGTGAGTATCTGCTAAGGGCACTGGGATGGCTGGTTTTGTTCAGGTGCAGTTTGCAGCTATCTTGGTAGAAAATGAAGGTGGATAGTACAGTGCTGATTTTAAGCACGTCAGGCAGTACATGAATTCCCTACATTGCAAAAAATATGGTTTACTACAGTGGGGATTTGGACACAGGTTAAGATCTCTTCTGAAACCTTTCCTGCTCTCTTTCAAAATTGCTGAGAACACCTGTGGGAAGGCAGTAGTTGGTGCTGTGACGAGATAAGCCTCTCAGGGTTTTGCCCAGAAAAGTTAAGGAATCTTAGTCTGTGTAGTAGCAGAGAATGTTGTCTTTGAAGAGTCAGGTACTCGACACCTGCCCTTCTTGGAGCAGGGTTTACATGCTTTTGCATTTTGTACCGAGCCCTCGGGAGTTCTTGGCTGTGCTGTAATGTCTGCTGAGGAAATCTCAGTTAGAGGCAGTGAAGAGTTCAGATGTTTAGATCTCAGCACTCTATATCTGTTCCATTTAAGTGAATCCAGGCTATGAAGGACTTCCTTGTGGTGCACAGCCCAACCTCATTCCATTTTCCTCAAGGCAAGCACTTAGTGAATGCTTCCCTGTTTTCCTGGCTATGGCCCTGGAGGAGGTCCAGGCCCAGATGATGCCACTGAAGGAGATGTGCCCTCAGCCCAGGGAGGCTCATCATGGGCTTCCCCAGCCCCTCGAGGCCTCGCCACTGGTCACAGCAGCCCCTGCCTGGCTCCTGCCTGCCCGTAACGTGGGCATGCGTGGCTGCTCCTGGACATGGAGCTCAACCAGTGCTGGTGCCGTGTGGGCTTTGCTGGTGGTAGCACTCAGACACAGCTGTGACAACTGAATTTCTTTATTTGAACATAAAACAGGGGCTACCTAACTTCAGTATGGGCCAGGGAGCTGGGCCAGGGGGCTCGTGGGTAGGGGTTCTCGTTTTGGAGGTGCTGGGATGCGCTGAAGACAGGGAAGCAGCCACGCAACAGGGGCAGGTGGGGGCAGACATGAAGAACAGCAATGAGCCATGTTCTCACTGGCTGAGCTGTTGGGTTGGTGTTCTGAATCTTCGCAGGAACCCCTGTGGACAGATGAGTGTCTGAGGCCCCAGCTGCCGGTGGCACACAGGGACCCTCCTGCACAGCAGGGCCCAGAGTGGGCAAGGCTCCCCAGCACGGCTGGCGTGGCTGGCACACCTCGGCCTGGCTGGACAGCTGCCCCTCAAGGGCCTGGCGAGCAGGGGATGGTTCTGGTCAGGGTCCCTGTGCAGGAGCAGGCCCCAGAGCATGTCTGCCTTTCAAGGGTGATCTGGTCCCTGCTCCTTCTCCTCCCCACCTTGCTTTGGCTCTGCCCGCTGCTCCTGGGGCTGCTCTTGGCCACTGAGCCTCAGTGGGAGCCAGCACTGGCTGCAGCTCCAGCGGGCTCCCCAGGACATGGCCCAGCAATTAAGAGGCCAATTAAAGCACTGGGCAGCAGCAAAACCCTCAGAAGAGTTATGTGGACAACCACTGACCACCCACAACTCCACAGCAGCCTCACTGGGAATGTTTCCTGTCTACAAGCAGCCATCAAATGAAGCTGTTTGAGGGGGAGAGAACCAACACACTCACCATTTACTCCTCAGGTAATACCACACTCCAGTGCAGCACAAGGCCATGACAAACTCCACAAAACGCATGCCTGCCATTTCCTGTAGCCGGCAGCGTGTTCCCTGACAGTTACCGTGTCTAGTGCCCTTCTGGGAATTGGGAACACCTGTTGAGGTGCCGGCTGCATCTGCGGGAGCAATGGGGAGCGTGAGCCTGTGCTGTGCTCCACTGCTGAGCTGGCAGCTCACTGAATACAGCCAGGACGTTCTCTGTTTCCCCCAGAGCTGGCGCCTGCAGGTACCTTGGCACCCTTTGGCACAGGCTGTGCCACCCAACAAAGCCCAGAAGGCCGGGAAGAGAGCCAGGGGGGCAGCGCAGCTGATTGAGCAGTCACTCCTTCCAGGGACCTGGGCCCAAACCCATCCCTGAGCAGCCCCTGCCAGCCCCAACTCTCCCTGCCCTGTGACAGCTCCCCCAGCCCAAGGGAACAGCGTCAGGCCCTGTCAGGACCCAGTGCAGCCCCTGCCCAGTAGGGAGCCAGGGCTGGCTGTGGCCCTGGGCTCACAGAGAGCTCCTGGTCGGGGCTGCTCCTGTGCCTTGGGGCTCTGGGCACTGAGGGCAGCTCTGGAAGCAGCTGCAGTGGGAGGGACCTTGGTGCACCAGTCCCATTTCCCAGGGGCTGGGAATGAGCTCCAGAGGCCTTGTAGCTGAGGCGCCTCCAGCTTTGGCTGCTGCCGGGCCGTGCAAGGGATGGACCTGGGGGAAGAGCTGCTGCCACACAGCCCTACTGAGGGCTGAGCCTGGCACAGCAATTACCTCCTGTGCCTGTGCCTGTGCCTGTGCCTGTGCCTGTGCCTGGCATCGCTTTTCGTCCAGCAGTAGAGGCTGGCACTGAGCCACTGCTTCCTCCACGAAGTGGCTCCTTCTGCAGAGACTTTTGGTCCATCACTTGAGAAAGGAAAATGGACAGCTGGATCAGATGGAAATATTCCCCATTGCAGAGGTTGCATCTTCAGGAGGCAATGCTTGACAAAGTCATGGATAAGTTTCAAAAACTTCAGGGCTTTTGGGGCAGAGTCAGGGCCCTCGATGTCATCAGCTGCCAGGGCTAAGCTGCAGGAGCAGTGAGGGCATTGCATAGGGCCAGAGCACACTTGTGCACAGCTCTGTCCTGGCACTTGCAGGGATGCTCCTCTGGCCGAGGTTTGGATTCTGAGCTGGCACCTCCCCCAAGGGAAAAGGCCTTGACCTACGCTCACCATCTTCCATAGGCGCTTCCCTGAATGTTGGCTGGAAAGCCAGATCACCTTCCCCAACAGGTTCAACTGCAAAGAAAGGCAGGACAGAACAGCTCCCAGCACTGCAGGAGACCCCCAGGCTGCCAGGGGTCAGCAAAGGAGCCAGGAAAAGCACAGCCCTGGAGCACAGCCCTGGGCCCTTGCCTTCCCTCACTCCTTTTCTGTTTGGCTGCAGGGAGCACATGGGGCTGTGACAGGGCTCTCTCTTGTCCAAACCACAACCACTCCTGATTTTCCCCAAGACCAAGAAATTTCAGGATATCTCAGGGTGTGCATGGCCCATGGTGCAGATTGGGCTCCCTGTTAGCTGATGCCAAAGCTGATCTCCTGCAGAGCCTGCGGAGAAGCTGCAGCCAGGCCAGGCTGGCAAACAGCCCTGCAGGGTGTGACAGCAGCAGCGAGGCTGCCATGGATCCCTTCCCGCTGTGCCGGCCACAGCGTGTCCAGATGTGCAGAGAAAGACCCCAACTGCTGAGTGTCAGG
Organism: Catharus ustulatus; assembly: GCF_009819885.2. Classification (NCBI taxonomy): domain Eukaryota; kingdom Metazoa; phylum Chordata; class Aves; order Passeriformes; family Turdidae; genus Catharus; species Catharus ustulatus. Next base: position 10,392 of record NW_024879506.1, read on the forward strand.
AGATGGCAGAGGGAAATGCACCCACCTTGTTTTCCCTGCAGCAGGTCCTTCAGCATTTGCTGCGTGACTTCGGATGCTTTCAGGGATTTCTTGTGTGCTGTGTCTTGTGTCTTACCCGTCGGAGGACCTTATAGGAAAACATTTCCATTTCCCAGGAGTGGATCCCACAAAAGCAGTGCTCAGTCTGTGGGGTCAGCAGGGACACACTACTCACCCCTGCGATGGGATCTGGGCTTGTGTGCAGCAACCAGCAAAGGAGCTGGAAAAGTGATCCCTGCAGACACACCTGTAACTCAACAGCCACAGAAGTTTCTGTTATCTCTAGACAGGCAGCACTGAGCTGCAGGAGCAGTGAGGGGATTGCACAGGGCCAGAGCACACATGTGCACGGCTCTGTCCTGTCACCTGCAGAGATGTCCCTCTGGCCGAGGTTTGGATTCTGAGCTGGCACCTCCCCCCAGGGGGAAAACCCTTGACCTACCCTCACCATCTTCAAAAGGCTTATCCCTGAATGTCGGCTCAGAAGCCAGATATCCTTCTCCAACAGGTTCAGCTGCAAAGAAAGGCAGGACAGATTAGCTCCCAACACTGCAGGAGACCCTCAGTCTGCCTGGGGCCAGCAAAGGAGACACACAATGCCCAGCCCCTGGACACAGCCCTGGGCCCTTCCCTTCCCTCTCTGCTTTTCTGTGTGGCTGCAGGGAGCACATGGAAAGGGGACACTGGCATTGCACATGGAAGAAGACTGACAGCTAAATGTTCCTTCCTCACACTGACAGCGATCCTGTGGTATAGGTCAGGGCTCCAGAAGGGAGCAGAGCAAAGATTCCATAATGCATCAACCTTCAGCCACTTAAGGACAGTGGCACATGAGTGAACTCTTGCCCCAGAGACACTGCTTATTCTGTCAGGAAAGGGACATTGAGAACTTACCTCCCACATTCTTGAAGGATTTCAAACCATCATGTGCCAAGGGTTTCAGATCATCCAAGTCATGATCACAATCTAGAAGGGAGCACAGATCAGAATTTCCATGGTGTGGTGGGATCCCCTTCTGCCTTAGAGAAATGGGCACTTCAAAGGGGGTCGGGAAAGGCTGTGGGAGCCAGATGTGGATGGAAATGGCCAAAGCTGCAGAGGGACCTGGGCAGCTCTGGGCTGGCTGTTTTCATTCTGCCCACCCTTTCCACATGCAGTGACACATGCCTGAAACCCTGTGGCTGCACTGCCCAGCAGCAGGGATGGCAGCTCAAGGCTCCGCAGGGCTCAGGCCCAGAGGCACAGCCATTACCTCCTGTGACTGTACCTGTCATGGCCTCCCTTCCTGCAGCAGAGGCTGGCACAGAACCACTGCTTCCTCTGGGAAAAGCTTCTTTCTGCACAGCCTTTGCTTTCATTTCTGGAGAAAGGAGAAGGGACAGTTGGATCAGATGGAACCGTTCCCCATTGAGGAGGTGATATCTTCAGGAGACAATGGTGGTGAAAGACACGGTTAAGGATCAGGAAAATGCCCAGGCTCTTCATGCTGGGCCAGAGCACTCCCTCACTGAAACACCAGCCCTGTCTGATCTACCCTAGGACCAGGAAATTTCCGGGGATTTCAGGGTGTGCATGGCCCCAGGGACAGTTTGTGCTCCCAGTCAGCTGATGCCAAGGCCTTCCTGCAGAGGCTGGGGAGAAGCTGCAGTTGGGCCAGGCTGGGAAACAGCCCTGCAGGGTGTGACAGCAGGAGTGGGGCAGCGAGGCTGCCATGGATCCCCTCCCGCTGTGCCAGGCACGGTGTGTCTAGACGTGCAGAGGAAGCCCCCGGCTGCTGAGTGTCAGGAGAGGGCAGAGGGAAATGCACCCACCTTGTTTTCCCTGCAGCACTTCCTTCAGCCTTTGCCTCATGACTTCAAATGGCTCCAGGAATTTCATGTCTGCTGTGTCTTGGGTCTTACCCGTTGGAGGACCTTAGAGCAAAGTATTTCCATTTCCCAGGAGTGGATCCCACAAAAGCAGTACTCAGCCTGTGTGGTCAGCAGGGCCACACTACTCACCCCTATGATGGGAGCTGGGCTTACCTCCAGCATGCAGGCCAAGAGTTGGAGAAATCGTCCCTGCAGACACACCTGTAACTCAACAGTCACAGAAGTTTCTGTCATCTCTGCTGCTCTGCATGGGCAGCATTGAGGTGCAGGAGCAGTGAGGGCATTGCATAGGGCCAGAGCACACACGTGCACGGCTCTGTCCTGGCACTTGCAGGGATGATCCTCTGGCCGAGGTTTGGGCTCTGAGCTGGCACCTCCCCCCAGGGTAAAGGCCCTGACCTACCCTCACCATCTTCAAAAGTCTTATCCGTGAATGTTGCTTGGGAAGCCAGATCACCTTCCCCAGCAGGTTCAGTTGCAAAGAAAGGTGGGACAGATTAGCTCCCAACACTGTAGGACACCCTCAGGCTGCAGGGGGCCAGCAAAGGAGACACACAATGCACAGCCCCTGGGCACAGCCCTGGGCCCTTCCCTTCCTTCTCTGTTTTTCTGTTTGGCAGCAGGGAGCATATGGAAGGAGACACTGGCATTGCGCATGGGAAGAAGACTGACAATTAAATGTTCCTTCCTCCCACTGACATCGATCCTGTGGGATCGGTCAGGGCTCCAGAATAGAGCAGGGCAAGGGCTCCAGAATTCATACACCTTCAGCCTCTTAAGGAAAGTGGCACATGAGTGAGCTCTTTCCACAATGACACTGCTCATTCTGTCATGAAATGGACATTGAGAACTGGCCTCCAGCATTCTCAAAGGAGTTCAAAACGTAATGTGCCAAGACTTTCAGATAATTCAAGTCATGATCACAATCTAGAAGGGAGCACAGATCAGAAGAATTTCCATGGTGTGGTGGGATCCCCTTCTGCCTTAGAGAACTGGGCACTGCAAGGGGGTCGGGTAAGGCTGTGGGAGCCAGATGTGGATGGACATGGCCAAAGCTGCAGAGCAACCTGGGGAGCTCTGGGCTGGCTCCTGGTGACTCTGCCCTCTCTCTCTCCATGTATTCTGCAAGAGCCCTGGATGAGCGGCTGGTGCAGCCCAGGGCTCATTGGAGTCTCTCACTCCCACACCAGAAAGTCCTCCTAAAACGCTGGGGAAAACTGCAGCAGATAGTGCCACAGCCATATCTCCCAATCTTCCTCCTTCCCTTCCTCCCTCTCTTCCTATCTTCCTCCCTCTCTCCATCCCTCTTTCCTCTGGAACAGTTCCCTCAGCTCCAGGGGACAGAGTCAGGCCCTGTCAGGACACACTGCAGCCCTTCTCTCCCCCTCTGCTCTTTCCCCACCATGGGCAGCCCTGGCAGCCCCTCCCAGGTTTCGTGCAGTGTCTCCCATGGAGGGACCCCAGCAGGACTGCTCAGTACCAGAGCGGCCTGAGCCTGCTCGGGATAATTCCTCTGGACTCTGCCCGTCTTGTCTGGGCTGTGCCCGCACTGCCAAGCAGCAGAGACGGCAGCTCAAGGCTCAGCAGGGCTCAGGCCCAGAGGCACAGCCATTACCTCCTGTGACTGTACCTGTCATGGCCTCCCTTCCTGCAGCAGAGGCTGGCACAGAACCACTGCTTCCTCTGGGAAAAGCTTCCTTCTGCACAGCCTTTGCTTTCATTTCTGGAGAAAGGAGAAGGGACATTGGATCAGATGGAACCGTTCCCCATTGAGGAGGTGACATCTTCAGGAGACAATGGTGGTGAAAGACACGGTTAAGGATCAGGAAAATGCCCAGGCTCTTCATGCTGGGCCAGAGCACTCCCTCACTGATGTACCCGCCCTGTCTGATCTACCCTAGGACCAGGAAATTTCCGGGGATTTCAGGGTGTGCATGGCCCCAGGGACAGTTTGTGCTCCCAGTCAGCTGATGCCAAGGCCTTCCTGCAGAGGCTGGGGAGAAGCTGCAGTTGGGCCAGGCTGGGAAACAGCCCTGCAGGGTGTGACAGCAGGAGTGGGGCAGCGAGGCTGCCATGGATCCCCTCCCGCTGTGCCAGGCACGGTGTGTCCAGATGTGCAGAGAAAGCCCCCAGCTGCTGAGTGTCAGGAGAGGGCAGAGGGAAATGCACCCACCTTGTTTTCCCTGCAGCACTTCCTTCAGCCTTTGCCTCATGACTTCAAATGGCTCCAGGAATTTCATGTCTGCTGTGTCTTGGGTCTTACCCGTTGGAGGACCTTAGAGCAAAGTATTTCCATTTCCCAGGAGTGGATCCCACAAAAGCAGTACTCAGCCTGTGTGGTCAGCAGGGCCACACTACTCACCCCTATGATGGGAGCTGGGCTTACCTCCAGCATGCAGGCCAAGAGTTGGAGAAATCGTCCCTGCAGACACACCTGTAACTCAACAGCCACAGAAGTTTCTGTCATCTCTGCTGCTCTGCATGGGCAGCATTGAGGTGCAGGAGCAGTGAGGGCATTGCATAGGGCCAGAGCACACACGTGCACGGCTCTGTCCTGGCACCTTGCAGAGATGATCCTCCTGGCTGAGCTTTGGGCATTCTGAGCTGGCACCTCCCTCAGGGTAAAGGCCCTGACCTACCCTCACCATCTTCCATAGGCTTATCCCTGAATGTTGGCTTGGAAGCCAGATCACCTTCCCCAACAGGTTCAACTGCAAAGAAAGGCAGGACAGAACAGCTCCCACCACTGCAGGAGACCCCCAGGCTGCCAGGGGCCAGCAAAGGAGCCAGGAAAAGCACAGCCCTGGAGCACAGCCCTGGGCCCTTGCCTTCCCTCACTCCTTTTCTGTTTGGCTGCAGGGAGCACATGGGGCTGTGACAGGGCTCTCTCTTGTCCAAACCACAACCACTCCTGATTTTCCCCAAGACCAAGAAATTTCAGGACATCTCAGGGTGTGCATGGCCCATGGTGCAGATTGGGCTCCCTGTTAGCTGATGCCAAAGCTGATCTCCTGCAGAGCCTGCGGAGAAGCTGCAGCCAGGCCAGGCTGGCAAACAGCCCTGCAGGGTGTGACAGCAGCAGCGAGGCTGCCATGGATCCCTTCCCGCTGTGCCGGCCACAGCGTGTCCAGATGTGCAGAGAAAGACCCCAACTGCTGAGTGTCAGGAGATGGCAGAGGGAAATGCACCCACCTTGTTTTCCCTGCAGCAGGTCCTTCAGCATTTGCTGCGTGACTTCGGATGCTTTCAGGGATTTCTTGTGTGCTGTGTCTTGTGTCTTACCCGTCAGAGGACCTTATAGGAAAACATTTCCATTTCCCAGGAGTGGATCCCACAAAAGCAGTGCTCAGTCTGTGGGGTCAGCAGGGACACACTACTCACCCCTGCGATGGGATCTGGGCTTGTGTGCAGCAACCAGCAAAGGAGCTGGAAAAGTGATCCCTGCAGACACACCTGTAACTCAACAGCCACGAAAGTTTCTGTTATCTCTAGACAGGCAGCACTGAGCTGCAGCAGCAGTGAGGGGATTGCACAGGGCCAGAGCACACATGTGCACAGCTCTGTCCTGTCACCTGCAGGGATGTCCCTCTGGCCGAGGTTTGGATTCTGAGCTGGCACCTCCCCCCAGGGGGAAAACCCTTGACCTACCCTCACCATCTTCAAAAGGCTTATCCCTGAATGTCGGCTCAGAAGCCAGATATCCTTCTCCAACAGGTTCAGCTGCAAAGAAAGGCAGGACAGATTAGCTCCCAACACTGCAGGAGACCCTCCGTCTGCCTGGGGCCAGCAAAGGAGACACACAATGCCCAGCCCCTGGACACAGCCCTGGGCCCTTCCCTTCCCTCTCTGCTTTTCTGTGTGGCTGCAGGGAGCACATGGAAAGGGGACACTGGCATTGCACATGGAAGAAGACTGACAGCTAAATGTTCCTTCCTCACACTGACAGCGATCCTGTGGTATAGGTCGGGGCTCCAGAAGGGAGCAGAGCAAAGATTCCATAATGCATCAACCTTCAGCCACTTAAGGAAAGTGGCACATGAATGAACTCTTGCCCCAGAGACACTGCTTATTCTGTCAGGAAAGGGACATTGAGAACTTACCTCCCACATTCTTGAAGGATTTCAAACCATCATGTGCCAAGGGTTTCAGATCATCCAAGTCATGATCACAATCTAGAAGGGAGCACAGATCAGAATTTCCATGGTGTGGTGGGATCCCCTTCTGCCTTAGAGAACTGGGCACTGCAAGGGGGTCAGGTAAGGCTGTGGGAGCGAGATGTGGATGGACATGGCCAAAGCTGCAGAGCAACCTGGGGAGCTCTGGGCTGGCTCCTGGTGACTCTGCCCTCTCTCTCTCCATGTATTCTGCAAGAGCCCTGGATGAGCGGCTGGTGCAGCCCAGGGCTCATTGGAGTCTCTCACTCCCACACCAGAAAGTCCTCCTAAAACGCTGGGGAAAACTGCAGCAGATAGTGCCACAGCCATATCTCCCAATCTTCCTCCTTCCCTTCCTCCCTCTCTTCCTATCTTCCTCCCTCTCTCCATCCCTCTTTCCTCTGGAACAGTTCCCTCAGCTCCAGGGGACAGAGTCAGGCCCTGTCAGGACACACTGCAGCCCTTCTCTCCCCCTCTGCTCTTTCCCCACCATGGGCAGCCCTGGCAGCCCCTCCCAGGTTTCGTGCAGTGTCTCCCATGGAGGGACCCCAGCAGGACTGCTCAGTGCCAGAGCGGCCTGAGCCTGCTCGGGATAATTCCTCTGGACTCTGCCCGTCCTGTCTGGGCTGTGTCCGCACTGCCAAGCAGCAGAGACGGCAGCTCAAGGCTCAGCAGGGCTCAGGCCCAGAGGCACAGCCATTACCTCCTGTGACTGTACCTGTCATGGCCTCCCTTCCTGCAGCAGAGGCTGGCACAGAACCACTGCTTCCTCTGGGAAAAGCTTCCTTCTGCACAGCCTCTGCTTTCATTTCTGGAGAAAGGAGAAGGGACATTGGATCAGATGGAACCGTTCCCCATTGAGGAGGTGACATCTTCAGGAGACAATGGTGGTGAAAGACACGGTTAAGGATCAGGAAAATGCCCAGGCTCTTCATGCTGGGCCAGAGCACTCCCTCACTGAAACACCAGCCCTGTCTGATCTACCCTAGGACCAGGAAATTTCCGGGGATTTCAGGGTGTGCATGGCCCCAGGGACAGTTTGTGCTCCCTGTCAGCTGATGCCAAGGCCTTCCTGCAGAGGCTGGGGAGAAGCTGCAGTTGGGCCAGGCTGGGAAACAGCCCTGCAGGGTGTGACAGCAGGAGTGGGGCAGCGAGGCTGCCATGGATCCCCTCCCGCTGTGCCAGGCACGGTGTGTCTAGACGTGCAGAGAAAGCCCCCAGCTGCTGAGTGTCAGGAGAGGGCAGAGGGAAATGCACCCACCCTGTTTTCCCTGCAGCACTTCCTTCAGCCTTTGCCTCATGACTTCAAATGGCTCCAGGAATTTCATGTCTGCTGTGTCTTGGGTCTTACCCGTTGGAGGACCTTAGAGCAAAGTATTTCCATTTCCCAGGAGTGGATCCCACAAAAGCAGTACTCAGCCTGTGTGGTCAGCAGGGCCACACTACTCACCCCTATGATGGGAGCTGGGCTTACTTCCAGCATGCAGGCCAAGAGTTGGAGAAATCGTCCCTGCAGACACACCTGTAACTCAACAGCCACAGAAGTTTCTGTTATCTCTAGACAGGCAGCACTGAGGTGCAGGAGCAGTGAGGGCATTGCACAGGGCCAGAGCACACACGTGCACGGCTCTGTCCTGGAACTTGCACGGATGATCCTCTGGCCGAGGTTTGGGCTCTGAGCTGGCACGTCCCCCCCAGGGTAAAGGCCCTGACCTACCCTCACCATCTTCAAAAGTCTTATCCGTGAATGTTGCTTGGGAAGCCAGATCACCTTCCCCAGCAGGTTCAGTTGCAAAGAAAGGTGGGACAGATTAGCTCCCAACACTGTAGGACACTCTCAGGCTGCAGGGGGCCAGCAAAGGAGACACACAATGCACAGCCCCTGGGCACAGCCCTGGGCCCTTCCCTTCCTTCTCTGTTTTTCTGTTTGGCAGCAGGGAGCATATGGAAGGAGACACTGGCATTGCGCATGGGAAGAAGACTGACAATTAAATGTTCCTTCCTCCCACTGACATCGATCCTGTGGGATCGGTCAGGGCTCCAGAATAGAGCAGGGCAAGGGCTCCAGAATTCATACACCTTCAGCCTCTTAAGGAAAGTGGCACATGAGTGAGCTCTTTCCACAATGACACTGCTCATTCTGTCATGAAATGGACATTGAGAACTGGCCTCCAGCATTCTCAAAGGAGTTCAAAACGTAATGTGCCAAGACTTTCAGATAATTTAAGTCATGATCACAATCTAGAAGGGAGCACAGATCAGAAGAATTTCCATGGTGTGGTGGGATCCCCTTCTGCCTTAGAGAACTGGGCACTGCAAGGGGGTCGGGTAAGGCTGTGGGAGCGAGATGTGGATGGACATGGCCAAAGCTGCAGAGCAACCTGGGGAGCTCTGGGCTGGCTCCTGGTGACTCTGCCCTCTCTCTCCATGTATTCTGCAAGAGCCCTGGATGAGCGGCTGGTGCAGCCCAGGGCTCATTGGAGTCTTTCACTCCCACACCAGAAAGTCCTCCTAAAACGCTGGGGAAAACTGCAGCAGATAGTGCCACAGCCATATCTCCCAATCTTCCTCCTTCCCTTCCTCCCTCTCTTCCTATCTTCCTCCCTCTCTCCATCCCTCTTTCCTCTGGAACAGTTCCCTCAGCTCCAGGGGACAGAGTCAGGCCCTGTCAGGACACACTGCAGCCCTTCTCTCCCCCTCTGCTCTTTCCCCACCATGGGCAGCCCTGGCAGCCCCTCCCAGGTTTCGTGCAGTGTCTCCCATGGAGGGACCCCAGCAGGACTGCTCAGTGCCAGAGCGGCCTGAGCCTGCTCGGGATAATTCCTCTGGACTCTGCCCGTCTTGTCTGGGCTGTGCCCGCACTGCCAAGCAGCAGAGACGGCAGCTCAAGGCTCCGCAGGGCTCAGGTCCAGAGGCACAGCCATTACCTCCTGTGACTGTACCTGTCATGGCCTCCCTTCCTGCAGCAGAGGCTGGCACAGAACCACTGCTTCCTCTGGGAAAAGCTTCCTTCTGCACAGCCTCTGCTTTCATTTCTGGAGAAAGGAGAAGGGACATTGGATCAGATGGAACCGTTCCCCATTGAGGAGGTGACATCTTCAGGAGACAATGGTGGTGAAAGACACGGTTAAGGATCAGGAAAATGCCCAGGCTCTTCATGCTGGGCCAGAGCACTCCCTCACTGAAACACCAGCCCTGTCTGATCTACCCTAGGACCAGGAAATTTCCGGGGATTTCAGGGTGTGCATGGCCCCAGGGACAGTTTGTGCTCCCAGTCAGCTGATGCCAAGGCCTTCCTGCAGAGGCTGGGGAGAAGCTGCAGTTGGGCCAGGCTGGGAAACAGCCCTGCAGGGTGTGACAGCAGGAGTGGGGCAGTGAGGCTGCCATGGATCCCCTCCCGCTGTGCCAGGCACGGTGTGTCTAGACGTGCAGAGGAAGCCCCCAGCTGCTGAGTGTCAGGAGAGGGCAGAGGGAAATGCACCCACCTTGTTTTCCCTGCAGCACTTCCTTCAGCCTTTGCCTCATGACTTCAAATGGCTCCAGGAATTTCATGTCTGCTGTGTCTTGGGTCTTACCCGTTGGAGGACCTTAGAGCAAAGTATTTCCATTTCCCAGGAGTGGATCCCACAAAAGCAGTACTCAGCCTGTGTGGTCAGCAGGGCCACACTACTCACCCCTATGATGGGAGCTGGGCTTACCTCCAGCGTGCAGGCCAAGAGTTGGAGAAATCGTCCCTGCAGACACACCTGTAACTCAACAGCCACAGAAGTTTCTGTTATCTCTAGACAGGCAGCACTGAGGTGCAGGAGCAGTGAGGGCATTGCACAGGGCCAGAGCACACACGTGCACGGCTCTGTCCTGGCACTTGCAGAGATGCCCTCCTGGTTGAGCTTTGGGCACTGAGCTGGCACCTCCTTCAAGGGTAAAGGCCCTGACCTACCCTCACCATCTTCCAGAGGCTTATCCCTGAATGTTGGCTGGAAAGCCAGATCACCTTCCCCAACAGGTTCAGCTGCAAAGAAAGGCAATGGTAGAACAGCTCCCAACACTGCAGGAGACTCTCAGGCTGCCGGGGGCCAGCAAAGGAGACACACAATGCACAGCCCCTGGGCACAGC